>NC_053429.1:66025916-66121019 GCF_007990345.1 Gossypium hirsutum | reverse complement strand
CCAAGAAAGAATCCCACAAGCAATCTGCAAGAACACCAAAACAGTAAGTAGATTGAAACAATCAGATTTTTAATTGGAAGATTAGGGATTTGGGCGGCAAAAAAAAAAAGAAAGAAATAGGTGAAATTGAACAGTTCAAGAAGTGAATTTAAGTTGCGATTCGGTCCAATTGAACACCCAATATGAATTGCCCAAATTTCAGCAGCCGAATTTGCCCAACAAGAAGAAATAGAAACGGCAAGAACCCTAAATTTTGGGGAATTTTGAGTCGATTATATGTTGCCATAAAAGAACCGATTAAATGAAGAGTTCTTGGAGTTTGAATCAGGCTGAAACACAAACAAGAACAGCAAA
The DNA here is from genome assembly GCF_007990345.1 of Gossypium hirsutum. Classification (NCBI taxonomy): domain Eukaryota; kingdom Viridiplantae; phylum Streptophyta; class Magnoliopsida; order Malvales; family Malvaceae; genus Gossypium; species Gossypium hirsutum. The sequence continues at coordinate 66,120,665 of NC_053429.1, read as the reverse complement.
ATATTAGATGATGAATCGCACAAGTAGGAATAAAGAAACAAATCGAAACAGCAAGAAATAAAGAAAAGTCCTAAGAACCCTTGAATTCCCGAAAGAATTCACAAATTCTTCAAAGGCTCTAATCTTCCAAAGAATATCGATGAAAGAAGTTGAAGATGGCTCCCACAATCAAAAGATTGTTAAAACAACTTCTAAAGAAAACTCAAGAGAGAATTCTTGGAGAAAACCCCAAAGAAATTCTGCACTCAACAAATCTGAAATTTGATAGAAAAAAATAATAATAAGATGTGTCTACAAAGGGTGGCTGGCCAATGCTTATATAGGCCTCCAACAAATCCTAATCTCACAAGTAACTAATAAAAATTAAACCTAATTAATAAAATAACAAGGTAAATTCGGCCATGCACTTATATGGGCTGTTTTGGGCCGAATTTTACATGTAATGCTCCTAAAGATTAAAAAATTAAATTAAACAAGTAGGATGTTTACGAATTGGGCCCTTTGACATTTTGGCCTGATTTTCAACTGAGTATGAAGAAATTTCTTGATTGGGCTGGATTTTGGTTATTGGGCCTCGCCTTCAAGAATTTGGGCTCGTGATTCATCTCCTACCAAATTGGGTCGTTGACGCTCGTAATGGAGATCCAATGCGTTTTGGCTGCAAGATTTGGTTTCTTGGACCAAGATTTCCAAGATTTGAAACCTTGATTTTCTTGATTCTTGAAATCTCTTCGAACAGCAAAATTGGGCCAAGATTCGGTTTCTTGATTTTCTTGAAAACAAGAAAGTGAATCTTGATTTTCTTGTTCTCTCGTGTATGCATCTAAGGCCTTGCTAACAAGCTCTTGAATGGTCCCATTTAGTTTGGACCGCATTTGTCGGGCCTTTGATCTTGTTATTGGGCCTTGTGGCAATTTGAGCCAGCACGTTCTTGAACTTGGATTGGGCCTTTATGACTCGTAGCATTCCCCCCTTCCTCAAAAAGATTCGACCTCGAATCTGAAAAATCAAATGGGGACAAGTCAGCCACATTAAAAGTAGAACTTACATTGTACTCACCAGGTAGATCAATTTTATAGGCATTATCGTTGATATGCTCGAGTACTTGGAAAGGCCCACGCCCTTGGGTCCAACTTAGTCTTCCTTTTTGTAGGAAATCGTTCTTTCCTCAAATGGACCCAAACCCAATCTCCGGGTTCTAGTACAACCCGTTTGCGCCCCTTGTTTGCTTTGTTGGTGTTGGCATCATTTGTTTTGGCTATTCGCTGTCTAGCCTTCTCATGTAAGGATTTCACCAACTCAGCTTTCTGTTCGCCATCTAAATTCATAACGTGTTCAAGAGGTAATGGCGCAAGATCAAGTACTGTTAGTAGGTTAAAACCATAAACAAGTTCAAATGGGGGAATAACCAGTTGTAGAATGAATAGATCTATTATATGCAAATTCAACGAATGGTAGGCATTCTTCCCAATTTCTAATGTTCTTTCCCACAACAGCTCGTAATAGAGTCCCTAAGATTCGATTAACTACTTCAGTTTGACCATCAGTTTGGGGGTGACATGTAGTAGAATAAAGTAATTTAGTACCAAGCTTACCCCACAATACCTTCCAAAAGTGGCTAAGGAATTTGACATCTCTATCAGAAACAATTGTTTTAGGGATGCCATGAAGTCTTACCACTTCTTTAAAGAATAAGTCTGCCACATGTGTAGCATCATCTGTTTTGTGACAAGGAATAAAATGTGACATCTTTGAAAACCTGTCAACAACAACAAATATACTATCTCTTCCTTTTTTTGTTCGAGGCAAACCTAAAATAAAATCCATGGATAAATCTACCCAAGGTGAAGTAGGAATCGATAGAGGAGTGTAAAGGCCATGAGGCATTACCTTAGATTTTGCTTGTTTGCATGTAATGCACTTGGAACATACCTTTTCCACATCCTTCTTCATATGTGGCCAATGGAAGTGTTCTTGCAATATGTCTAGTGTTTTGGCCACTCCAAAATGTCCCATTAGTCCCCCACTATGGGCTTCATGAATCAACAATTCTCTCATGGAACACTTTGGTATGCATAACCTGTTTAAACTAAAAAGAAAGCCATCTACAAGATAAAATTTTTCAAAAGCAGTATGTCCATAATTCTTATAGATATGGCTGAAATCAGTATCATCATCATATAACTCTTTAATATGTTCAAATCCTAAGACTTTAGCATTCAATGTAGTTATTAAAGTATATCGTCTAGACAAAGCATCTGCGACTACATTATCTTTACCTGTTTTATATTGAATCACATAAGGGAATGTTTCAATGAATTCTACCCATCGGGCATGTCTTTTACTCAACTTACCTTGTCCTTTAACCATTTAAGAGACTCATGATCTGTATGTATGACAAACTCATTAGGCAGCAAATAATGTTGCCATACTTGAAGTGCACGAACTAATGCCAATAGTTCTTTGTCATAAGTCGAGTAATTTAACTGTGCACCATTCAATTTCTCACTAAAATAAGCAATAGGTTGCTTATCTTGCATTAAAACGGCGCCGATTCCAATTCCTGAAGCATCACACTCAAGTTCAAAAGTGTTAGCAAAATCAGGTAATTTAAGCAAAGGAGCAGAACATAACTTAGCTTTTAGAGTTTGAAAAGCTTTTTCTTGGGTTTCACCCCATTTGAAACCCACTGATTTCTTTATAACTTCAGTCAATGGGGCAGCAATAGTAGAGAAATCTTTCACAAATCGTCTATAAAAACTGGCTAAACCATGGAAAGATCTCACCTCAGTTACCGATTTAGGAGTCGGCCACTCCTTAATTGCCTTAACTTTGTCCTCGTCGACATGAATACCTTGAGCACTAACTATGAAACCTAAGAATATTAGTTTATCACAACAGAATGTGCATTTATCAAGGTTGGCAAATAATCTTTCAGTTCGTAGAATATCCAAAACGGTTCGAACATGGAAAACATGATCATCTAATGACTTTGAGTAAATTAAAATATCATCAAAGTAAACTACTACAAATTTACCCAAATGTAGCCTCAAAACATGATTCATTAATCTCATAAATGTACTAGGTGCATTAGTAAGGCCGAAAGGCATAACTAACCATTCATACAATCCAAATTTTGTTTTAAAAGCTATTTTCCATTCATCCCCTTCCCTCATTCGAATTTGATGATAACCGCTTTTTAAATCAATTTTTGTAAATATTATTGAACCATGTAATTCATCAAGCATATCATCAAGTCTAGGGATTGGGTGTCGATACTTTACCGTTATCTTGTTGATTGGGCGACAATCAACACACATACGAAACGTACCATCTTTCTTTGGCACCAATAAGACAGGAACAGCACAAGGACTTAGGCTCTCACGAATGTACCCTTTGTCTAGTAATTCCTCCACTTGCCTTTGCAATTCCTTTGTCTCCTCGGGATTGCATCTATAGGCTGGTCGATTTGGGATTGAAGCTCCGGGTACTAAGTCAATTTGATGTTCTATCCCTCGTAAAGGTGGTAAACCTTTAGGGGCCTCACTAAAAACATCCTCATAATCCTGCAAAAGAGATTGAAACACACTAGGAAATTTTCGTTAATGTTAGATAAAGATAAATAATTTTGCCTAAACCTCACAAGGATACAAGGCTGTTTATTAAGTAGGGCTCTCTTCACATCTTTTTTTGTTGCCAAAAGATTTTTTCCGCTCATTTTACCACTAGAGGATTCACTCACCTTTGGGCTTTTTAAATTTTGACTTTTTCCACTACTATTAGCCTCTTTTCTCTCTGTCTTTTGTACTTGCTCTTTCTCCCTTACCCCCTCACAAAATTTTATCATCCTCAATTGATCTTTATATACATCAGTAGGATTTAAAGGAGCAAAAGTGAATTCTTGCCTTTAAATACAAGGGAGTATCGATTAAGTTTACCTTGGTGTGTAACATCGCGATCAAATTGCCAAGGTCGTCCAAGGAGCAAGTGTGCCGCATGCATGGGGACTACATCACACCATACGTCATCCTCATAATTGCCGAGTTTAAAAGTGACCAAGGACTGTTTCGTAACTTTAACTTCGGAACATTCATTAAGACTGAAGGTGATATGGCTTAGGGTGTTTGGTACAAGGCAACTTTAAAGAATCCACCAAATAACTACTCACTACATTCGAGCAACTCCCACTATCAATAATGAGTGAACATCAGGTACCTTTAATAAAACACCAAGAATGGAAAATATTGGTCCTTTGGCTCTCATCATCTTTTATCTGAATGTTAAGGGTTCGACGAACTACAAGGCATTGAAAATTAGCAAAGTCCCCTTCCTTTGGTGGTTCGACCAACTCGTCGCCATTATCACTGTCATCCACAAGTTCTGGCATATCTGGATCTGTATTATCAGAGTCGAAGTGTACTCACCGTTATCTTTTAGAAGAAGTAATCTCGTGTTAGGGATTCTCTACTATAATGACCACGCCCTTTGCACTTAAAGCATTCAATCTCACGAGTCCTCTTCGCACTCGAATCACCTAAATTGGGCTGCTTAGAAGGTGTTTGCGTTTTTGCAGGAGCCCCTTTTTTCCAATCTGATTGTTTACTTCCATTACTCAAAGAAGATTGTTAGTAACAAAAGGTGGTTTTGAACTCTTAAAATCAGAATTGGAATTGTTACCTCGATAATATTGTAAAGTAAGAAGGACCCAAACCTTTGTTCCTTTAATTGTTGCTCGATCTCAATGGCTTTGTGAACTGCTTCTTCCAAATCAATGTAAGTTTGTAGCCTCAATGTATTAGCTATCGGCCTGATCAAACCATCAATGAATCGAACCATAGTTGTTTCTTCATCTTCCTCCACATTAGCTCTCTGAATGAGCATCTCCATCTCTTTAAAATATTCATCCACCGTCCTACTACCTTGGATAAGTCTTCTCAACTTTGTTTTAATTTCTCTATAGTAGTGAGGTGGAATAAACCTTTTACGCATAATCTGTTTCAACTCATCCCATGTCGAAATCTCACCTTCATAATTCCGATGGCGGTTTACCCCAAGTTGAGTCCACCAACTTAATGCATAATCAGAAAATTCCAGTGTTGCTAACGCTACCTTTTCATCATCCGACATTTATAATACCGAAACATGGTTCAATCTTAGATTCCCATTCACAATAAGCGTCAGGATCATTCTTACCACGAAATTGGGGAATTGTGAATTTCGTTTTGCCAAAGAAGGTTGTCCACGATCATGAAAATCATCATCCATTCTAGGGACACGTCGAGGGCCGCGCCTATGGGGCTGGTTATTCCTATCTTCCCTGATTGGATCTCGATATTGAAGTTCTTGATTCATTCGTACCTCATTCAAATAGTATTCAATGCTTGAAGGGTAGCATTTATTTGTGTGATTGCAGCAGCGTGTCCTTCTAACTGTTGTTGGACTTCCATAAGTGTATCATTATGGTCATCTTTAGACATCTTCCAAAAAAGCTGCAAAAATAAACACTCAACACTCAAAAATAAAAGTTATCAAACCTCACCGTTAATCACTCAAAAAGAAAAAATCAAATTCTCAATGAGGTCGAATTCAATCTTGTGAGTTCTTTATCAGAGTTTATATCAACCAATTAGAGAGTGTGAACCAAACTACCAAAGAATCCTAATTTGCACTAGGATGCCAAAAACTGACGAGACACCAATTGATTCGTGTTGCACCGAGGAAGAAGTTGTGCACACGTTTAAATCCTACTAACACAAGAAACAAGAAGGTGTTAGATAACGTAAAGGAAGAATAAAGGTAAACAAATGAAAACCTACAGCTAAGAATCAATAAAAATTGCTGAAAACAGAAAACCCGAAAAACTGCGGAGTAACTTGACAATTCGTTCGAGGTGTTCCTGATCTCAAAAAATCACAAAATTAAATCTGGAATGTCCTTAAATATTGAATTTTTGATCTGGAAATTTTGGGCACAAAATTCAACCCGCTGAATCTTTTTTTAATTTTTTATTGAATTTCGTATTTTTTGATTTTTTTGACTTTTTTGACTGTTTTTTTGCGGGAATAATTTTTTTATATTCAATCACAGTGCCAAAATATGTATGTAAAATTTCAGATCAATCGGACAAGTTTACCCACCCAAATGAATTTTTTTGAACAATTTTTCTGGGTAAAACTGCTGTTTGTGCTTTAAAAAATAGAGATCAGTTTAGAAATCAACCAAGAACGCCCAAAACGCCCAAAATCTGATACCAAATGATAGAAGAATGCGCGCGGACCAAGATCGAGTTGCCAAGTCAGAGAAACTCCTACGAAAGCTCTAAACGAACAGATCTGAAATCAAACAAAGAACGAGATTAAATCTGGAAAAATTAAAATCTGGAATAAGAACCCTAAAAATCAGCAAGATCTAATCAAGGAACGAAACACTTATGAAAGAGGTTTCTTGAAACCAAGAACACGAAATTGATTCCCAAGAATGAACTCCCACAAGCCGAATCTGCCAAGAACACCAAAACAGTAAGTAGATTGAAACAATCAGATTTTTAATTGGAAGATTAGGGATTTGGGCGGAAAAAAAAAGAAAAGAAAGAAATAGGTGAAATTGAACAGTTCAAGAAGTGAATTTAAGTTGCGATTCGGTCCAATTGAACACCCAATATGAATTGCCCAAATTTCAGCAGCCGAATTTGCCCAACAAGAAGAAATAGAAAACGGCAAGAACCCTAAATTTTGGGGAATTTTGAGTCGATTATATGTTGCCAATAAAAGAACCGATTAAATGAAGAGTTCTTGGAGTTTGAATCAAGGCTGAAACACAAACAAGAACAGCAAAATATTAGATGATGAATCGGCACAAGTAGGAATAAAGAAACAAATCGAAACAGCAAGAAATAAAGAAAAGTCCTAAAACCCTTGAATTCCCGAAAGAATTCACAAATTCCTTCAAACGGCTCTAATCTCCCCTCCAAAGAATATCGATGGCAAGAAGAAGGTTGAAGATGGTTCCCACAATCAAAAGATTGTTAAAACAACTTCTAAAGAAAACTCAAGAGAGAATTCTTGGAGAAAACCCCAAAGAAAATTTGCACTCAACAAATCTGAAATTTGATAGAAAAAAATAATAATAAGATGTGTCTACAAGGGTGGCTGGCCAATGCTTATATAGGCCTCCAACAAATCCTAATCTCACAAGTAACTAATAAAAATTAAACCTAATTAATAAAATAACAAGGTAAATTCGGCCATGCACTTATATGGGCTGTTTTGGGCCGAATTTTACATGTAATGCTCCTAAAGATTAAAAAATTAAATTAAACAAGTAGGATGTTTACGAATTGGGCCCTTTGACATTTTGGCCTGATTTTCAACTGAGTATGAAGAAATTTCTTGATTGGGCTGGATTTTGGTTATTGGGCCTCGCCTTCAAGAATTTGGGCTCGTGATCCATCTCCTACCAAAATTGGGTCGTTGACGCTCGTAATGGAGATCCAATGCGTTTGGCTGCAAGATTTGGTTTCTTGGACCAAGATTTCCAAGATTTGAAATCTTGATTTTCTTGATTCTTGAAATCTCTTCGAACAGCAAAATTGGGCCAAGATTCGGTTTCTTGATTTTCTTGAAAACAAGAAAGTGAATCTTGATTTTCTTGTTCTCTCGTGTATGCATCTAAGGCCTTGCTAACAAGCTCTTGAATGGTCCCATTTAGTTTGGACCGCATTTGTCGGGCCTTTGATCTTGTTATTGGGCCTTGTGGCAATTTGAGCCCAGCACGTTCTTGAACTTGGATTGGGCCTTTATGACTCGTATCAAACTCCTTTCCTGGCTCGGGCTGTACTAAAATTAGTGCTTCTGATACGGGGTTGTGCGCGGACCAAGATCGAGTTGCCAAGTCACGAGAAACTCCTACGAAAACCCTAAACAATTAGATCTGAAACGAAACAGAAAATAAAGATTAGATTTTTGAATTTTCAGATCTGAAATAAAATCCCCAAATCAGCAAAGAATTAAATTGAGAATAGAAATAAGTGTTAGGGTTCTTGAAACCCTCAAGGAGATTGTGATTCTGCCCAATTGAACACCAAGATAGTTTTCCCCAAATTTCGACAATCTAATTTCATCCAAAAAGAGTTTGGAAAAACCCTAGAAATTGGGGATTTGTGGGCTGATTCCTTAAGATAGAAAAGGCTGAAAACACAATAAGAACAGAAAATAGATTAGATAATGATTCAGCACAAGTAGAAATAAAGAAAGAATTGACAGTAAGAAATTAAAAGATAAGTCCTAAGAAGCCTTGAAATCCCGAAAGATCTCACAACTCCCTTCAAACGGCTCTAATCTCCCCTCCAAAGAATATCAATGGCAAGAAGAAGGTTGAAGATGGCTCCCACAATCAAAAAGATTGTTAAAACAACTTATAAAGAAAACTCAAGAGAAAATCCTTGAAGAACTCAAAGAGAATTTTCACTCAAATCAAATCTGAAATTTTCAATGTAATTGTAATGTAATGTAGGGTGGCTGGCCAAGCCATATAAATAGGCCTTTCAAATGTTTTCCTAATTTAATTAGAACACTAAAACTAAAACTAAAAAAAAACTCCTAATTATTTTAATATGGAAATTCGGCCAAGGGTCTTTTATTTGGGACTCTTGGACTGAATATAAAAATTTAAACTAAATAAAATAAATAAATAAATAAATAAAAATAAAACTTTACAACTTGGGCCACTTTGATAATTTGGCCTGATTTTCAACTAAGTATGGGTGGATTTCTTGATTGGGCTTGGAATCTTCTTATTGGGCCTCGCCTTCAAGAATTTGGGCTTTTGTGACTCGTATCATTCCCCCTTCCTCAAAAAGATTCGTCCTCGAATCTGAAAAATCAAATGAACTCGACTTTCCTCTATCGAACGGGACTAATGGCAATTGAGTCCACTGAAAAGAATAGCCATGAGATAGTAAATAGCAACGGAAACAAGCTTGTAGTCCAATCATAAGCATAACAGAACAGGTATAACGTATGTGAATGGACAGATTCAGATTACCATGCAAACAATCTAATTTACTCACCACTGCCTCGTCAAATATTTGAAACAAAGATGGACATGTTTTAAGGCATTCAGTCGTCTCACATTGTTCCCACAAACCATGAATAAATTGCGAGTAATAAATCAAATGGTAAACATAATCGTCACAAGTAGGTATTTGAAAAGATTCACATGGTTCACAGAGTTGCATAATCATACCATGCATTAATCGACGGTCTATAGATTCACTCACACATGCATTATCAAAAACAAGAATCTTTTTATCAACCATCAAAACAGATAGATCATCAATAAATAAAATAGGACAGTCAAGCACGTTTCGATCTAAGTGTTCATCAACACGATCTTTATCACTATCCGAGGAGTACAAAAGTGTTTCAAAGGTTTCAAGCATCTTACCTTGATAAGCAAAAGAATAAGGGTCGATTTTACCTTTTTCATTTAAAACAAATCTTCGTTCATCGGGGGCATAGTGTAGTCGAATCTCCGTTGTTGAGTTAACCTTTGTCAAATGGAACTCAAACTTCATGTACAACCACATAAACTGTTTAAGGCACGAATATAAATTGAAAACAAATTTGGAAAATTTCGTTACCTTATTCTCCAAAATAGATTTGGGCAAATTCGAGGATTTTACACAAGGTAAATCAAGAGAATAACAAATCACGCTTCTTTTCGTAATGACTTTATCAACCACAATCGAAGAGTAACAATTAATCGGATCAAAATGAGGGAATCTTTTAAGAATGAAGTCACCAAAAGTTTTATCAATAATTTTCAAATCTACACTGGACTCGGTTTCTAAAATTTCCTTACCTCGCTTACCTTCGGGATCATGTAGTGTGATTTCATCTTTGCCTAAGTTGATCGTATGAAAGCGTATTTCATTTGAGAGGTATTGAAGTTGAAAGTTATCTTTCGATCTTTCAGGAACCTGAAAAGTAGCAACACAAGAAAAATTCATATCTTGGTTAGTGGAAACATTCCTCACTAGCCTTTCCTCGTCTTTTTCTTTTGTTTCTTTTTCTAACTCATTTTCTCTTCTTTCTTCAACTTCTATTTCAAATTTCTTTTCTGTTTCACATTCCTTTTCACTCTCAATCTCTTTTGCTCTTTTTCATTCTTTTTTCTTTTTCCTCACTTGTTTTAACAGAATTTCTCAGTTTGATTTGGTCCTCATGGACTTGTTCCGGAGTGAGCGGCACTAAGGTAAGTTTCTTTCCTTGATGCTTGAAGGAATACCTATTGGTACGACCATCGTGAGTGACTTTTCGATCCAGTTGCCACGGTTCTCCTAGCAACAAATGGCAGGCTTGAATAGGCATTACGTCGCACACAACTTCGTCTTGATACTTACCGATAGAAAATGCGATGCGCACTTGTTGAGTGACCCTAAATTGGCCTTCGTTGCTAAGCCCTTGTAGTTGATAAGGTTGTGGATGCTTGGTAGTGGTTAAGCAAAGCTTTTCCACCATCGTCGTGCTGGCTATGTTCGAGCAACTTTCACCATCAATAATAACTCTACAAAGCTTACCTTGTACGTGGCAGCGAGTATGAAAGAGATGTTCTCGTTGCTGCTTGCTCTTTGGTTTTGCCAAAGATGATTGTCCACGATCATGAAAATCATCATCCATTCTAGTGACACGTCGAGGGCCGCGCCTCTGGGGTTGGTTATCCCTATCTTCTTTGATTGGATTTCGATATTGAGGTTCTTGATTCAATTGCACCTCATTGATGGTAGCAGTCAAAGCTCGAAGAGCAGCAGCCTGTTCATCCAACTGTTGTTGGAATTTTTTAAATATGTCACTATTATTATCACCTCTAGACATTTTTTTTTCAAACCTGCAAAACACTCAACACTCAAAAATAAAAGTTATCAAACCTCACCGTTAATCACTCAAAAAGAAAAAATCAAATTCTCAATGAGGTCGAATTCAATCTTGTGAGTTCTTTATCAGAGTTTATATCAACCAATTAGAGAGTGTGAACCAAACTACCAAAGAATCCTAATTTGCACTAGGATGCCAAAAACTGACGAGACACCAATTGATTCGTGTTGCACCGAGGAAGAAGTTGTGCACACGTTTAAATCCTACTAACACAAGAAACAAGAAGGTGTTAGATAACGTAAAGGAAGAATAAAGGTAAACAAATGAAAACCTACAGCTAAGAATCAATAAAAATTGCTGAAAACAGAAAACCCGAAAAACTGCGGAGTAACTTGACAACTTCGTTCGAGGTGTTCCCGATCTCCAAAAATCACAAAATTAAATCTGGAATGTCTTTAAATATTGAATTTTTGATCTGGAAAATTTGGGCACCAAATTCAACCCGCTGAATATTTTTTAATTTTTTATTGGATTTCGTCTTTTTTCAATTTTTTGACTTTTTCGACTTATTTTTTTACAGGAAATATTTTTTTATATTCAATAACAGTGCCAAAAATATGTATGTAAAATTTCAGATCAATCAGAAAACGTTTACCCACTCAAATGAATTTTTTTTTGAAAATTTTTCTGGGTAAAACTGCTGTTTGTAATTTAAAAAAATAGAGATCAGTTTAGAAATCAACCAAGAACACCCAAAACGCCCAAAATCTGATACCAAATGATACGGGGTTGCGCGCGGACCAAGATCGAGTTGCCAAGTCACGAGAAACTCCTACGAAAACCCTAAACAATTAGATCTGAAACGAAACAGAAAATTAAAAGATTAGATTTTTGAATTTTCAGATCTGAAATAAAATCCCCAAATCAGCAAAGAATCAAATTGAGAATAGAAATAAGTGTTAGGGTTCTTGAAACCCTCAAGGAGATTGTGATTCTGCCCAATTGAACACCAAGATAGTTTTCCCCAAATTTCGACAATCTAATTTCATCCAAAAAGAGTATGGAAAAACCCTAGAAATTGGGGATTTGTGGGCTGATTCCTTAAGATAGAAAAAGGCTGAAAACACAATAAGAACAGAAAATAGATTAGATAATGATTCAGCACAAGTAGAAATAAAGAAAGAATTGACAGTAAGAAATTAAAAGATAAGTCCTAAGAAGCCTTGAAATCCCGAAAGATCTCACAACTCCCTTCAAACGGCTCTAATCTCCCCTCCAAAGAATATCAATGGCAAGAAGAAGGTTGAAGATGGCTCCCACAATCAAAAAGATTGTTAAAACAACTTCTAAAGAAAACTCAAGAGAAAATCCTTGAAGAACTCAAAGAGAATTTTCACTCAAATCAAATCTGAAATTTTCAATGTAATTGTAATGTAATGTAGGGTGGCTGGCCAAGCCATATAAATAGGCCTTTCAAATGTTTTCCTAATTTAATTAGAACACTAAAACTAAAACTAAAAAAAAAACTCCTAATTATTTTAATATGGAAATTCGGCCAAGGGTCTTTTATTTGGGACTCTTGGACTGAATATAAAAATTTAAACTAAATAAAATAAATAAATAAATAAATAAAAATAAAACTTTACAACTTGGGCCACTTTGATAATTTGGCCTGATTTTCAACTAAGTATGGGTGGATTTCTTGATTGGGTGATGTGATCCGGCCCGATTGATTGAGTCAGGTTCACTTAAGATGCCCGATCGTCGACGAGAAGCTCGTTCAAATTTGTAGATAGATGGAGTTTGAATGTTTTATAAGCGGAAGGTAGGCAAAATGGGTTCAAAGGATGGGTTTTGGTTTGATGAAAGATAGGTTCGGTTTAACAAAGAATTAAGTTACAAAGATGATAAATAGATGGAAATGGATAAAGAACTCAAACTTTAAGAATGATTCAATACTAAAAAGTATTGCCCCGAGTCTTATATTGCTTAAGGTGAATTTTGATGAAGGATAAAAGCGGACCGTGACCCGTTACCTATATGGAGGTAAGAACCAAAGGTATAGGAAGATGGTTGAACGCCACACCGATTCGGTGATAAGTTCAATGGAGTTCGGATTGACACCACTAGCAAGCTAGATAAGTCGCTTCGAGACTCGAACGAAAGAAGAGAGGAGGTAACCTCACAAGAACAAAAGTTCTATTAAGTTTAATTGATCAAATTCTGTAACCTTTTACAATAAACAAAATAAACTATTTATAGGCTCTCTAATGCCTATTAAAATTCAGCTACTAATGTGTTCACACAACAATTAAAAATGTTCACACTTCAAGCATTAAATCTCTGTTCATGGATAGTGTAAGTTCATGCATGGTTGAATAATCATGTTTCTTCCCAAAACCCGTTCATGCATGCTTAACCAATAAGAAAGCTTCCTTGTTCCATGAATGTGCATCTTCAATTCATATCCAACCCCTCTTGGACAAATGCTAGGTGCATGGGTCATGTATCTCTCTTAATTAAAGCTTTAATGATGGGCTGGTTCATGAATGGAAGCATGTACCTTCTAAATTCGTTCTCCCCTTTGTACATGCACATTATACATTCAATGTGATGAATTAAGGTAATATTTCCTCCCTTTGGACGTTCATGAATCCACCCATACATGTATAGGAGCTGATTGGTCAAATTGAGGTGTGAATGGCTTAGATGCTGCCTTGGGAATACGATCGGCCAAGCTTGTGCTTTAAATTGCTGGACACCTTTTGGCCAAATAGGTGCCTTGGGGAGCCAAATGGATAAGCCACCATTCATTGAAAGAGGCCTTACATGCACCGTCCCATACATTGAACCTATCATGCATGAACCTTGTTTAATTACTCTCCAAATTCAGCTCACCTACAAAAACACATGAACCAAAATTAAATCACATAAAATTCAGCTGAACAAACATTAATATAATTTAGACACACTAATTAAACATAAGTTAAATTAGACAAATTTAATAAAGTCTTAACAAGACATATTAAATTTGGCCAAGACACATTTAAAACATGTAATAAGTCAAAACTTAATTATGAGCTGTAGTAATTTAAACTAAATTAATAAATTACTTAATTTATTCAGACATTAAAATAAATGAGTTGAAATAAACTTAAGCCAAGCTCAAACGAGCTAAAGTAAGCTAAATTGAGCTCAAACGAGCTAAATTAAGCTCATGTGAGCTAAATCGAGCTGGGAAAAACTAAGATTGAGCTTGTTGAGTTGAGATTGAGCTTCATCTTGCACTTGGGGCCCTCGTGTTTAGGCCAATCATGATAGCAACGAGTGGTGCCACAACATGATGCGATTGAGATCACATCATACCCTCCCTCTTGAAGACGATTTGTCCTCAAATCGGGCCATTTTCTCAAAAAAAAAAATTTTACATCGTCACCAGCCCCTTTGTCGATGGAATTGGCATAGTTGCTCCCAAAAACCTGGAAATCAGACATGCCTTGAGTAGGACACAATTTATGTTTATACCCTCCCTCTTTAGGAGGGAACCACTTCGAAGTGTCACCTACACAAAAATTAAATAGATTAGTGACACCATGGTTTATAAGTTCAAAAGGTCTTCTTAAGATCTTATGCAAAAATTGAACCAATGAACCAGTGCCGGGATCAAAAGTAAAAACCGTTCTTACCTTTTTCTCCAATGGACACAAACCTAAATCACAAGTCAGTCGAAAAGCATAATCTCGAAAATCAAAATTGCAAAATCCAAACCCTTTTAACAAGAACAAAGAATAATAATCTCCGGGGTCAAAAACAAAGCTTCCTCTTGCTTGGCTTGACGTTAACTTAGGAATGTATATCCCGGGTTTAAAAACGCGATTTTCATTGGTCGTTTCGCAAAGCAACAAAAATTTCTTCTTCACCAAGACTTCACATATGTCAAGCAAATAGGAGTTAGGCATACATACATTCGAGCAATCAAACCCTTCATATTTCATTCGCACACGTAAACAAGAAAAGTTCACACCACAATTTAGATAATTCACATGATCATCACAAGCACACAAATTAGATGTCAACTTTTCATCACAAACAAGCAAATGAAAAGTTTCATATGATTCATGATTTCGCATGTTTGGCACTCGCAATTGTCGTTTGGTTATGTTCTCAACAATGAATTCATCACATTTTCCAAAGAGAAAAATCGTCTTATCATTCCTCAAAATGGATTTATCATCATCAAGCAAAATCAAATAATTAACCACAACAGGATTCAAACGATTTTCAGCAATCAAGGTGTCTTCAAAAATTTTAGTTACATTCGACTTAAGAAAAGATGGTCGCATAACATCAGAATTCATACCTGACTCACCTTTAGGGGTGGAAAATTGAGAATCAATTTTACCTTTTTCAATCAAAGTGAACCTTTTCTCCTTGAGAAGGTATTGAAGTCGAAGCTTATTACACAATCCTTGAAAAACCTGAAACGAAGGGAAAACACAAAGGCAACTTGCACTTTTCGAAATGTTGGGTTCATTATGCTGAAAGAGGGTAATGTCTCCATAGACATTGAACTCGAAGGAACATGCTAAAACACTATTCACATATTGAACATATGTAACAATACCAGGTTCAAAAACATGAGTTGATCTTACCTTTTCGAAATGAAAAATGAATTTCATGTACAACCACATAAAATGATCAAAGAACAATTTTAAATTATAAACAGAGTCTTTAAATTTCAAAGGCCAAACATCAAACAGACATAAATTTGTCGCATGAAACTTAGGATGCTTGGGTTCCGCACATATCAACCTAAAACGATAAATTCCAGGTTTGAACACACGAGTTTGATTACTTACGCCAAAGTGTTTTAGTAAATCAAACATGTCAAACCAAAAGGGTTTTCGTGTCCATAGATACAAACATTCAAATCTCTTTATATTCATCAAATCAAACTTGCACAAATTCATGGATTTGTCACATGACAATAATGGATGCACAAAATTATCATATTTGAAAAATTGAATCGCTTTTCGTGAAAACCCGAAATCATGCAAAACCAAATCTTTAATTTGTCGTTCGTACCGAATAACATCAACCACATTCAAAGAATAGCAATTAATTGAATGAAAATAAGAGAATTTTTTTAAAACAAAGTCATTTTCAACAACTTTCAAACTTGATGGCCATGACTCGGTTGTTAAAACTTCCTTACCTCGCTTACCTTCAAGCTCGTGTGGTTTGATTTCAACTTCATCCTTACCTTTTTCGGTCATGCAAAAACGTCGCTCGTTAGGAAGATATTGAAGTTGATATTCGTCACAGAGATTTGTCGAAACCTGAAAAGAAGGAACAGAACAAAAACAAACATCACGGGGTTAGTTAAAATTTCGTTCTCCTTTTCTTGTTCTCGCTCACTATCTTCATTTTCTCTCGTTTCTTCTTCAACATCTTTTTCTTTTTCAATTTTTTTCCCAATCTCAATTTCTTTTTCCATGACACTCGTTTCTTTTACACTCTCGTTTCTTCCTTCAATCTCACTCTCTTTTTCGGTTTCCTTTTCTTTTCGCACTCGTTTTTATTTTCAATCTCATTTTCAATTTTCTTTTCTATCTCACACTCATCCTCTTTTTCTTTCATTTCTTTTTCTTTTTCATTTTCTCGCTCACACTCTTTTTCTTTCTCACATGATGTTTCGATTTCATTACAAAAGTATAAATCATCAAAAAGAGAAACCTTTTGTTGAGAATAAGAAAAGAGTTCTTCACACAAATGGCAATCTTCTCTTTGTGATAGATCTTCCGTAGCCGAGTACTTTGACACTCTTGAAGCACGTTCGCCTCTTCGTAAATAATCCTTTGTAGATGAATAAATTGAGGCACTTGTAGAGACACGTTTACTTTTTCGTTTATCATCTCGGAAGGACTCAAACTCGGAGTTTGCTTCTCTTGGTCTCGAACGCCTTGTTGAATAAATGTCTTGATAAGAGTCTCTTGTCGAGTAGTGTCGTCGGGATGATCTTAACTCCGTCTCATGACTCGATGAAATTTGCTTTTGTTGGGCTCTTGTCTCTATTCGATCCAATCTATCATGCAATTTATCAAAATTTGATTTCACAATTCTACGTATCTCTTGCTTCAAATATTGGAAATCTGATTCGGAAAATTCTTGTGACATGATTTTTTTTTTTAAAAATGATTAAAATAAAATAGAAAGTAAATACCTCACCACAAAAATCTCACGTTTCACTCACAATGGAAATTGGATAGCACTCCACTCGTGTTTACACTCTTCTAGGCTTTTTCTTTGATGTAAAACACACGTGCCTTTTACCTCTCGACCTCGTCTCACAATTTCGTAATTCGTCTCGATAGACTTAATTTGCTGCTTGAGGGTCGGTTTCAAAATAGGTTACAAAGGAATGATGTGGGTGTAAGGTAGGCTAAACAAAATAAAATCAAGGCTAAGTGTGGCGTTGGGATGGGTAAATAATGCTAGGAAGGAAAACTTGATGATCGGAGCAAATAAGAGAGAAAAAAATAAAAACTCGCAAGACTTTTCACTTTTTTTTTAACTTGATTTTTTTTTGGTCACCTTTTTTTTTTTGCTCAATTTTTTTTCACTTTTTTTTTTGAATATTTTTTTTTCAATCAATTTTTTTTTTCGAATTTTTTTTTGATTTTTTTTGTTACTCCAATACAATAGTAAGCTAAATACAAGGGAAAAAAAATTAAATTACAACTCAAAATTTTTTTTTTTGATTTTTTTTTTCACATTTCGAACCTACTTGCGGCCTTATTACGAATGTCGGTGCTCCTCGTTTTGCAAGCTCTGATACCAAATGATGTGATCCGGCCCGATTGATTGAGTCAGGTTCACTTAAGATGCCCGATCGTCGACGAGAAGCTCGTTCAAATTTGTAGATAGATGGAGTTTGAATGTTTTATAAGCGGAAGGTAGGCAAAATGGGTTCAAAGGATGGGTTTTGGTTTGATGAAAGATAGGTTCGGTTTAACAAAGAATTAAGTTACAAAGATGATAAATAGATGGAAATGGATAAAGAACTCAAACTTTAAGAATGATTCAATACTAAAAAGTATTGCCCCGAGTCTTATATTGCTTAAGGTGAATTTTGATGAAGGATAAAAGCGGACCGTGACCCGTTACCTATATGGAGGTAAGAACCAAAGGTATAGGAAGATGGTTGAACGCCACACCGATTCGGTGATAAGTTCAATGGAGTTCGGATTGACACCACTAGCAAGCTAGATAAGTCGCTTCGAGACTCGAACGAAAGAAGAGAGGAGGTAACCTCACAAGAACAAAAGTTCTATTAAGTTTAATTGATCAAATTCTGTAACCTTTTACAATAAACAAAATAAACTATTTATAGGCTCTCTAATGCCTATTAAAATTCAGCTACTAATGTGTTCACACAACAATTAAAAATGTTCACACTTCAAGCATTAAATCTCTGTTCATGGATAGTGTAAGTTCATGCATGGTTGAATAATCATGTTTCTTCCCAAAACCCGTTCATGCATGCTTAACCAATAAGAAAGCTTCCTTGTTCCATGAATGTGCATCTTCAATTCATATCCAACCCCTCTTGGACAAATGCTAGGTGCATGGGTCATGTATCTCTCTTAATTAAAGCTTTAATGATGGGCTGGTTCATGAATGGAAGCATGTACCTTCTAAATTCGTTCTCCCCTTTGTACATGCACATTATACATTCAATGTGATGAATTAAGGTAATATTTCCTCCCTTTGGACGTTCATGAATCCACCCATACATGTATAGGAGCTGATTGGTCAAATTGAGGTGTGAATGGCTTAGATGCTGCCTTGGGAATACGATCGGCCAAGCTTGTGCTTTAAATTGCTGGACACCTTTTGGCCAAATAGGTGCCTTGGGGAGCCAAATGGATAAGCCACCATTCATTGAAAGAGGCCTTACATGCACCGTCCCATACATTGAACCTATCATGCATGAACCTTGTTTAATTACTCTCCAAATTCAGCTCACCTACAAAAACACATGAACCAAAATTAAATCACATAAAATTCAGCTGAACAAACATTAATATAATTTAGACACACTAATTAAACATAAATTAAATTAGACAAATTTAATAAAGTCTTAACAAGACATATTAAATTTGGCCAAGACACATTTAAAACATGTAATAAGTCAAAACTTAATTATGAGCTGTAGTAATTTAAACTAAATTAATAAATTACTTAATTTATTCAGACATTAAAATAAATAAGTTGAAATAAACTTAAGCCAAGCTCAAACGAGCTAAAGTAAGCTAAATTGAGCTCAAACGAGCTAAATTAAGCTCATGTGAGCTAAATCGAGCTGTGAAAAACTAAGATTGAGCTTGTTGAGTTGAGATTGAGCTTCATCTTGCACTTGGGGCCCTCGTGTTTAGGCCAATCATGATAGCAACGAGTGGTGCCACAACATGATGCGATTGAGATCACATCATTGGGCTTGGAATCTTCTTATTGGGCCTCGCCTTCAAGAATTTGGGCTTTTGTGACTCGTATCAGCTTCAGTCAATCGTGCTTTCAACTTTTCAAAACTCTGCTGACATTTATCAGTCCATTCAAACTTAACATTCTTTTGCAACAACTTAGTCATGGGAGAAGCAATCATCGAAAATCCCTCAACAAAACGTCTATAATACCCGGCTAAGCCTAAAAAGCTTCTAACCTCGGATACATTCTTGGGCGGTTTCCAATCAACGATCGCAGAAATCTAGCTTGGATCCACCCGAATACCATCACCTGAGACTATATGTCCCAAAAATCTGACTTCACGAAGCCAGAACTCACTTTTACTGAACTTAGCAAACAGTTTCTTTTCTCTCAAGATCTGCAATATGGTTCTCAAGTGTTCGGCATGTTCAGACTCATCCCGAGAATAAATTAGAATGTCATCTATAAACACTACTACAAACTTATCCAAATATGGCCGGAAGATTCGATTCATTAAGTCCATAAATATAGCTGGAGCATTTGTTAAGCTGAAAGGCATCACAAGAAACTCATAATGTCCATACCTTGTCCTAAAGGCGGTTTTCGGCACATCCGACTCCTTAACTCTCAGCTGGTAGTAACCAGACCTCAAATCAATCTTTGAAAACACTGTGGCCCTCTTTAACTGATCAAATAAATCATCAATCCTCGGCAATGGGTACTTGTTCTTTATAGTCACCTTATTAACCTGACGGTAATCAATGCAAAGTCTCATTGAACCATCCTTCTTCTTTACGAACAATACAGGAGCACCCCAGGGAGAGAAACTCGGTCTCACAAATCCCTTGTCTGTTAACTCCTGCAACTGAGCCTTCAATTCTTTTAATTCAGTCGGAGCCATTCTATATGGAGCAATCGAGATCGGTGCAGTACCCGGCAACAAGTCAATGGCAAACTCTATCTCTCTGTTCGGAGGCAACCCAGGCAATTCCTCTGGAAATACATCTGGAAACTCACAGACTATCGGTACTGATTCAAACTTCAGTTGAGGCAACTCAGTATTCATTACATAAGCCAGATAAGCTTCACACCCTTTTCTCATGTATTTCTGTGCAGACATGTGCGAAATCACCATAGGCAATTTATTTGATTCATCTGTTTCAACCCACAGAATTTCTCCATTTTCACATTTCAACTCTAGTGTTTTTTGTTTACAATCTACCTTGGCATCATACAATGTCAACCAGTCCATTCTCAAGATAACGTCAAACTCATCAAATGGTAACAGCATCAAATTAGCTGGAAAACAGTGACCTTGAATCATTAATGGGCAATTCTTGCAAACCTTGTCAACTAGCACATATTGGCCTAAGGGGTTCGACACTTTAATCGTAAACTCGGTAAACTCAACAAGCAACTTTTTATTAGATACTAAATTCATGCAAATATAGGAATGAGTGGACCCGGGGTCAATCAATGCAATAACAATAGTATCATAAAGAGAAAATGTACCAGTAATGACATCGGGAGATGATGCATCTTCTCGGGCACGTATAGCATAAGCTCTAGCAGGTGCTCTAGCTTCTGATCTTGCTGTTGAATCTTTCATCGCAGTTTTACTGCTAGTCCCACCTCCAGTATTTCTCGGTGGTCTACCTCTACTAGCGGTGGTATTCTGTCTAGCACTCTAAAATCTTTCTTCTTTAACTTTCTCCAGACAATCTCTAATAAAATGCTCGCGAGAACCGCACCTGAAACAAGCTCGCTCGGTTCCCCAACACTTACCATAATGTTGCCTGCCACATTGCTGACACTTGGGCTTTCTAGGTCGCACATTACCCACACTTGCCACCGAAGTAGCTTGAGCTTTAGACCCTGAATATGCTCTACCACGATCTCTGTGTGAATCCCCAATTGAAACTATCATTCGAGGGTTTGTCTCTTTGGACCTCTTTGATTGAGATTGAAATGGCTTGCTTATCGGCCTTTTTCTGACATCTCGAGCCTCAATAGCAGCTTTTCTTCTTTCTTTGTTCAATTCTTCGGCTTTAAGAGCTCGATCAACCAATACTACAAATTCTTTCAACTCCAAAATTCCTACAAGCACTTTAATGTCCTCATTTAGCCCATCTTCAAACCTTCTACACATAATGGCCTCGGTGGACACACATTCCTGGGCATACTTGCTGAGTCTTACAAATTCGCGTTCATACTCTGCTACAGACATCTTGCCCTGCTTCAATTCAAGGAACTCCTTCCGTTTTTGATCAATAAATTGCTGACTTATGTATTTCTTTCTAAATTCTTCCTGGAAGAAATCCCAAGTAACTCTTTCTTTTGGCACCACTGCTACCAAAGTCTTCCACCAGTGGTAGGCCGAATCCTTCAAAAGTGATACAGCACACTTTAAGCACTCCTCGGGTATACATGAGAGCTCATCAAATACACGGGTAGAATTTTCAAGCCAGAATTCCGCTTTCTCAGGATCATCATCGACCTTTGCTCTAAACTCTTCGGCCCCTTGTTTTCGAATCTTGTCAACAGGAGGCTTGTTCATTCTTACCAAATCTATGCCTTGAGCAGCTATAGGAATCGCC
This sequence comes from Gossypium hirsutum, assembly GCF_007990345.1. Lineage (NCBI taxonomy): Eukaryota > Viridiplantae > Streptophyta > Magnoliopsida > Malvales > Malvaceae > Gossypium > Gossypium hirsutum. Next base: position 66,098,707 of record NC_053429.1, on the reverse strand, counting down.
TGAGGTATAGGAGGGGGTGGATGAGGTTGAGCATTTGGATTTGCTCGAATAAATTCAGTATACCAATTGTTCATCATTTGGAAAAAGGCATCCCGAGCCTCATCTCCCTGTCTCAATGTCTCAGGTCTACTTTCCACAGGCGCGGTCCCTTGTGCGGGAGCCGGCGCATTACTAGCAGCATCATCAGCCGCAGTTCCTTCAGGATCCATTACTATATTAAAACAAAACACAGTTTAGAATAATCAGGAGTCACCACACTATCACAATATTTTTATGGCATGTATAACTAGACTTTTACACACACTTTATTAGTCTGAGAACCGACTAAACCATAACTCTGATACCACTAAATGTAACATCCCTTACCCGTATCCGTCGCCAGAATAGGGTACGAGGTATTAACAAATTATAGTATATGTTATTATATAAAACCCAACAAAAATATGGCGTGCAAATTGATCATTATAACATATGCCATTAACAATACAAACCAACTTCAAAGGCTTCGTACAAAATTGATTAGTTTGATACTATAAGTAGTAATTTGAACCTAGACAATTATGACACGTAACAAAATAACTAAGTCTACTATACATGCCATAATTCAAAATGTTGAGTTCAGATACCAAGTGATACGAACCACCTCGGGGAGAGTCGAGTCGTATGCAAGTTTGCCCGATCGTCTACGAGAAAGTATCATTTGGTTTGTTGAAAAGGATGTTTGTTTCTAAATGAATTATGCGGAAGCTATTCAAGGGGTTCAAAGAAAGGGTTTAAAATATGAATATTAAGGTTCGATTTAAAGTAAATGAAAGAATGGAAAGAAGGAACTCAAAAGCAAGCACAAACCAATACTAGAGAGTATTGACCCAATTGCTTATAGGCTTTCAAGGTGGAGAATGAAAGTGATAAAACCTCGAACCGCTACTTAGCAAAGTAGGAACCTCGGTATAAGGGTGAAAGAAACAGGTTTGACGCCACTACTAGGTAGATAAGTCAACAAAGTCTCAAACAAAGTTTAGAGAATAAAATTCTCACAAGATTAAATTCAATAAAAAATTTGGCAAAAAGTCCCTTACAATTGAAAGAAAACAAATACTTATAGGCACATAGATGACCATTCAAATTCGGCATCTAGGTGTTCACACAATAATAAAAACGTTCACACTAATTGATACGAGTCACAAAAGCCCAAATTCTTGAAGGCGAGGCCCAATAAGAAGATTCCAAGCCCAATCAAGAAATCCACCCATACTTAGTTGAAAATCAGGCCAAATTGTCAAAGTAGCCCAAGTTGTAAAGTTTTATTTTTATTTATTTATTTTATTTAGTTTAAATTTTTATATTCAGTCCAAGAGTCCCAAATAAAAGACCCTTGGTCGAATTTCCATATTAAAATAATTAGGAGTTTTTTTTTAGTTTTAGTTTTAGTGTTCTAATTAAATTAGGAAAACATTTGAAAGGCCTATTTATATGGCTTGGCCAGCCACCCTACATTACATTACAATTACATTGAAAATTTCAGATTTGATTTGAGTGAAAATTCTCTTTGAGTTCTTCAAGGATTTTCTCTTGAGTTTTCTTTAGAAGTTGTTTTAACAATCTTTTTGATTGTGGGAGCCATCTTCAACCTTCTTCTTGCCATTGATATTCTTTGGAGGGGAGATTAGAGCCGTTTGAAGGGAGTTGTGAGATCTTTCGGGATTTCAAGGCTTCTTAGGACTTATCTTTTAATTTCTTACTGTCAATTCTTTCTTTATTTCTGCTTGTGCCGAATCTTTATCTAATTTATTTTCTGTTCTTATTGTGTTTTCAGCCTTTTTCTATCTTAAGGAATTAGCCCAAGAATCCCCAATTTCTAGGGTTCTTGCCGATTCATCCATACTCTTTTGGGAGAAATTAGATTGCCGAAATTTGGGGAAAACTATCTGGGTGTTCAATTGGGCAGAATCGCAATCTCTTCTAGGGTTTCAAGATTCCTTATTAACACTTATTTCTATTCTCTATTTGATTCTTTACTGTTTTGGGGATTTTATTTCAGATCTGAAAATTCAAAATCTAATCTTTTAATTTTCTGTTTCGTTTCAGATCTAATTATTTAGGGTTTTCGTAGGAGTTTCTCGTGACTTGGCAACTCGATCTTGGTCCGCGCGCAACCCCGTATCATTTGGTATCAGAGTTGCCAAGTCACGAGAAACTCCTACGAAAACCCTAAACAATTAGATCTGAAACGAAACAGAAAATTAAAAGATTAGATTTTTGAATTTTCAGATCTGAAATAAAATCCCCAAAACAGTAAAGAATCAAATAGAGAATAGAAATAAGTGTTAATAAGGAATCTTGAAACCCTAGAAGAGATTGCGATTCTGCCCAACTGAACACCCAGATAGTTTTCCCCAAATTTCGGCAATCTAATTTCTCCCAAAAAGAGTATGGATGAATCGGCAAGAACCCTAGAAATTGGGGATTCTTGGGCTAATTCCTTAAGATAGAAAAAGGCTGAAAACACAATAAGAACAGAAAATAAATTAGATAAAGATTCGGCACAAGCAGAAATAAAGAAAGAATTGACAGTAAGAAATTAAAAGATAAGTCCTAAGAAGCCTTGAAATCCCGAAAGATCTCACAACTCCCTTCAAACGGCTCTAATCTCCCCTCCAAAGAATATCAATGGCAAGAAGAAGGTTGAAGATGGCTCCCACAATCAAAAAGATTGTTAAAACAACTTCTAAAGAAAACTCAAGAGAAAATCCTTGAAGAACTCAAAGAGAATTTTCACTCAAATCAAATCTGAAATTTTCAATGTAATTGTAATGTAATGTAGGGTGGCTGGCCAAGCCATATAAATAGGCCTTTCAAATGTTTTCCTAATTTAATTAGAACACTAAAACTAAAACTAAAAAAAACTCCTAATTATTTTAATATGGAAATTCGGCCAAGGGTCTTTTATTTGGGACTCTTGGACTGAATATAAAAATTTAAACTAAATAAAATAAATAAATAAATAAATAAAAATAAAACTTTACAACTTGGGCCACTTTGACAATTTGGCCTGATTTTCAACTAAGTATGGGTGGATTTCTTGATTGGGCTTGGAATCTTCTTATTGGGCCTCACCTTCAAGAATTTGGGCTTTTGTGACTCGTATCACTAATGTATTAAAATAGTTCATAAATTTGGCAGATTCATGAACTAGTTGAATGGACACTTTCTTCCCCCTAAGTGTGTGCATGAATGCTTAATCATAAAGAAAGGCTTCAAGTGACTTGTATGTGCACCAAAGGTTGCATTCATCTCCTTGGGACGTTCATGCACTTGTATGGAACATGTATCCTCATAATTAAACTCTTTAATAGCATGTAGGTTCATAAATGGCAGCATGAACCTAGTAAATTCGTTCTCCCCTTTGTGCATGCACTTAATTCAATCAATGTGTTGAATTATTGAGTTAATTCCTTCCCTTGGACGTTCTTGAACCCATCCATGGATGTGTAGTAGCCTATAGGTCAATTCAAAGTGTGAACATGTTCAAGGAGCTCTATGGTCAACATAGAATTAGTTAGCAGCTACTTCTTGGCCGAATAAGTGCCTTGGAAAGTTAGGAGACAGCCACCATACATGCACTTAAGCCATTCATGCATTCTATCATCCCATGCATTTGATCCATTCATGGACTAGCCTTTAATGTCCATACATGCATTCGACACTTGCATGAATTTGTAGAAACATTGCATCTAGCCGTACATGCACCAGCATTTAATACTTCTTCATTCATGAGTGTGGAATGCCCAAAAGAGATGTTTCTTCATCCATACATTGTACCGTCCAAAGGAATGTACCTACATGAAATAAACAAGTCATTAAGACATCTCATGAACACTCATAAATTCGGCATGATGTGAACACATTAATGTCATGCATTAATTCGGCTATGTGAACATAATCAATTTATATAATGACAATGACATATTAATAACAAATATTAATATAAGACAAGTTTAATGCTTAAATGAATATGTGCAAATTTTTATTTAATGTATTAAAGACAAAACCGAGTTTAAACTAAAATGAGCTAAGCTTTAGCTCGTGAGCTAAAGTTGAGCTGAGGCTAAACTCCTAAGCTGAAGTTGAGTTAAGGTTTAGCTCGTGAGCTGAATATGAGCTAGGAGTGAGCTCGGTTTAGCTCAGGCAAGTTGGATTGAGCTTGAATAAGCTGGATTTGAGCTGGACACAGCTCGTGGAGCTGGAAACGAGCTGGGATCAGTTTGCCAACATGTCAATGCTTGGCTTGACAGACTTGTTCGATGAAGTTCGCGGGGCGTGTCGTATCATTCCCCCCTCTTTTAGGCGACTTGTCCTCAAGTCGAGTCGTTTGTCCATGGGAGAACTTTGACTCATGCATGGTTTTCCTCGGTCAAATGGGATGGAAGATGTCACACAAACCTAAAAAATTCTTAACACAGCCAATAAAAAGAAACTCAAAGGAGTCAGATTCAAATGTGTTCGATAGTGATACGATCACGGCTTCCTATAAGCCAAGTCCAAGCCGAGATCCGATGGTGCTACCTCATGGGCCGATCACAAGGGCTCGTACAAAACAATTTAAAGAAGCTGTTATAGCTTTAGTTCAGCATGTGTGGGATGATGTCAATGCTAGACCTATCGAACCAGTTAGTGGCCATTTTGGAAATCCATGCCGAACTTTTCTACAAGTTCATTTCAGCTCACCAAGCTCACCTTCAGTTCAAGTTAGCTCCCATGAAGCTCCACACCAGCTCATTAGCTCGGGTTTAACTCATGAACTAACCATCAGCTCATGGAGTTCACTTTGAATTCATATGACTACTATTGACTTTTTAATTAATAAGTTCAATAATTAGTTAATTAATATCCTACATATTAAATTTAGTTCACATTACTTATATTAAGTATGTCTTAAAAGTGTTTATTGATGATAATTAAATTTGTCATAACCGAATTTAATGTTGATATTTGTGTTCACATTAGTTTGAATTAATTATGTTCACATTTCTTGTAGGAACGCAATAGACATATGGAGATTAAAAGCAAGCATGAATTTTGAAGGTGCATGGACGGTTTGGGGGGCTTGAATCTCTTAGGTGCATGTTCGGCCAAGTGCATGTATGACCATATTCAATGTCTTTAAGGTTCATGAATGTTTCCATTCATGTATGGTGTCCTATCTCTTCATTCTCCAAGGTGACCATTCGGCCAAAGGGCACTCACACATGCATGAAGATAGCTTGGCCAATTAGCTTCCCCATGACTCTCCTTAATTCGTTCACACCTATGTTCACATGGCAAGACCATTCGGTTCACCTTGTTCACACTAGAAGACTCTTCAACATTCGGTTTCACACACATGATGGCCCTTGGAGTGTCCACAATTAATTCATACTTTTTGGCCAAACATTGCTTCATTTAACAAGGTTGGTCGAATCTACAAGTGACCATTGGATCTCATGCATTCACTTTGAGTTTTCTTAAGCATGAAGATGCATTCATCCACCATTCCCAAAACCGAATCTGGTCATGCATATTAAGAGTTATTTTTCTAGAATTTTCTTTTAATTAATGTGTAAGTATGAAGGGCCATTCGGCTACCTAGACTTAGGCTTATAAATACTTGTTCAATTTCCATGTAAAGGACTTTTTGAAACTTTTGTTAATGTTATGCTGCCGAAATTGTGAGGCATACTTTTCTTATATTTCGTTCAAAGATTCGTTTGGCGTTCCTAGCGTTCTAGTTGTGTCAACCGTGTTCTTTGTCGTACCCGAACTTATCACTATTCGTAGTGTGGCGTTCAACATACCGAGGTTCCTATCTTGTTAGATAGTGGGTCGAGGTTTCCCTTACCAAACCTATAACCGAACTCAAAAGGCTAAATCAACGGGTCGATACCATTTCGGTATTTGGTTCTTGAAAGTACCTTTAGTAGTTCAAACCCGTTCTTTCTTCTTTACCTAATCGAACCTAAACCGACCAATTTGTTCATACCATTTTGTTCCTACCCTTTCGTTCCTACCATTCCATTCGTACCCCTCTTTCTACTCTGACTATACCTTCAACTCAACTAATCCTAACGTAACTTCTCGTAGACGATCGGGCAATCTACATATGACTCGACTCTTCTCGAGATGGTTCGTATCAGATAGTTCATAAAAAATTCATTCAATCGAACATATGCCAAAAGTCTCAATTGGACAAAGCAAGCATACGTAAATTTATCAAAGAGTTTCGTTAGACCATCGTTGCAAACATGAAGACTAAGTTGGATCAAGGGATAATTTGGTTGTAAACGATGGCAGGCACTTAAACACATTATTCCTTATCCAAAACATTTCAATATGTTTATTCAAAAATAACAATTCATGGGAATGTACACGCAAAGTGTACCATGGCCAATTTGAAACTAAATCACTCTTTCGCTTATTAACAACATGATTTGTGTAATCACTTTCCAACACAAACGGATCACTACTAGGCCAAAGACAACAATCAATCACAACAAGGTACAAACAATTTCCAAACATCAAACCATCAAAAAGATTTTCAACAACATTCGAATAGAGTAAAGGTATTTGAAAATTTTCATAAACTTTACCTTGTCGATCTTGAAGAGAAGAAAATTTAGGATCAGTTTTACCTTTTTCAAACAAGATAAATCTTCTCTCTTCGGGCAGATAATGTAAAACAAACCTTTTACCTCGATCAACTTGGGTTGGTGACGAAGCACCATGACAGCTCGTGCTTTTGAAAGGGTTACATTCACAAAAATGTAAAAGGTTAGTTTCAATAGGAGGTATGGACTGAAAAGAAAAAAATAAATCTTCGTTGAAATTTGATTCAAGTCCCAAAGCATAAGTCGATCTTACCTTCTCAAAATGGAACGAAAATTTCAGATGTGGCCAAACAAGGTGATTAGTAAACGAATCAAAATTGAAACCCAAATCATTGAATTTCACTTTCTTATCAAAAGTTCAAACATCAAGCAAACATAATTTGAATGCAAATGATGCCAAGTGCTTAATGTTTCCATAAAATGAATTCATGTAGCAAATACCAGGCTTGAACACACGAACTTGATTAGGAATTCCAACAAGCAACATATTAGAAAAAGATATAATCAACTCACCACACGAATTATATTTCACTAGTTTAAACATACATGTTGATTTGACAAAACCGAGCATACCAAAATGCAAAGGTTCATACTTCAAGAGTATTAATCGGGAATGCAAATCACTACATGGAAATTTCACACAAAACTCAAAGATTGTTCATGAAGAACACAATTGCACATATCATGTGAAGATCTTTTAACATGGATGCCAAACAAAGAATTTTAACGAACATGCAACTTTTCAAACAGGCAGATTTATCACAAATCAATTGAGCAGGCATATTTAAACATAAAGATTTAACACATGAGTTCAAAAAGTTTGCAGGGTCAAACACATCAGAATTTTTACGTGACAGACTTTGATCAAACATGTTCAAAAATTCGCTTAGAGAAAACTAATCCAATGTTGTCAACAAATTTGCCAATGTAGTAATCGTCATAAGAAAAGCTGTATATGGCACCTTTTAAAAAAATTTTGTTAACAACAGTAAGTGAACAAAAATTATCCAAATCAAGTGACTTAGATTCGATAAACAAAGAATCCTTACCTTCCTTACCTTCGATCGCAAGTGGGTGGTAGTCATTCGCGAACTTACCTTTTTCGAACAACCTAAAACACCTCTCGTTTGGAAGGTAATGTAGATGGAATTGGTCGCACAAACTTCTAGGAACCTAAAAAGTTAACTCCCAAGAAGATTGAATAGGTGGGTTAGTAGAAATAATCCTCATTTGCTCACTTGTTTTCTCACTCGATTCTTTTTGTTCTGAATCACTCGTTTCTTTTGTTTCAATTTCCTTTTCATCTTCTTTTTCACTCTCAAATTTCTTTTCGTTCTCTTTTTCAATCTCATTTTCTTTTTCATTTTCTTTTTTCTTTTCAAAGGCTTTTTCAAAGGCTTTTTCAAGTTCTCTCAAGATTCGCTCATTTTCTCTCCTACTTGCCTCTTGCCTCTCTTTTCTTTTTATTTCATTTTCTTTTTCTTCTTTTGCTTTTTCTTTTCTTTTCTTTGTTTTCTCTTTACAAGAATGTACAAAAGAACGATGAGAATACAAATCTTGTTCGAAAGATGAAGAACTATTTGCATATGATTCATAATCAAAACTTTGTGAAGAATACTCCGAGTAAGATTTCTTTGAAGATCTAGTAGGAGTATGTCTTTCTCTTCGAACGCCATCTTGGAATGAATCAAAATCGTAATCGGCTTCTCGTCTTCTCGAATTTCTTGATGAAAAGGACTTTCGATCGAAGTCACTTCTCGAATTCGTTGATGAATATGAGTCATAGTATGAATCTCTTTGTCTCGACGTAGATGGCTAAAAGGAGTCACAATTGGATCTTTTTTTCAGGTAGTAGTCGGGGGTATATCTCCATGGGGTTCTTGGTTCCGTTTTACGACTTGAAGAAACTCGATCACTTTGGTCTTGTTTAGTCGCCATTCTTCGCATTTCTTGCACCAAGTATTGGTATTCTGATTCGGTGAACTCTTCGCGTGACATGATTTTTGTTGCTAAAAAGAAAAATGTTAGATCACAAAACAAAATAAAAAAAAATTAAGTACCTCACCACAAACCTCACAATTTCACTCGCAAAGAAATATTGATGAACACTCCACTCGTGTTTGCACTCGTTTTTAGGCTTTTTTTAAACTCTCAAATGATCTCACACACTCTAGCCTTTTACCACTCAAGCTTACTCTCGTAACCTCGTATTTTGTTTCTTTCGACTTGTCTTGGTGATACGATCTGCCTCGGGGTGAGTCGAGTCGTATGTGAGTTTGCCCGATCGTCTACGAAGAAGTAGCGTTCGATTTGTTCAAAAGGATGTTTTAACGTAAATAACGGCGGAAGCTATGTAAAAGGATTCAAAGATGGGTTTATGGATATGAAGTTTATGTAGATGGGTTTATGGATATAAAGTTTTTTTAGGTTTGGTTATAATGAAACGAAAAGATGGAATGGAACGGAAATGAAAATGATCTCAAAAACAAACACGAACCAATATTAGAAAATATTGACCCAAATGTTTATAAGTTTTCAAGGTGGTCGGATGGAGAATATGAGAACCTCGACCCGCTACTTAACAAAGTAGGAACCTTGGTATGTTTGAACGCCACACTACGAGTAGTGATAAGTTCAGTTTTCAACAAAGAAAATGGATGACACAATTAGAACACTAGGTAGCCAACAAATCTTTGAACGAAAACAGAGAAAAGTTTGCCTCACAAATTTGGCAGAATATCATTCAAAAATGTCCAAAAAGTAGTGTTCAAAAAGGCTTGGTTACAAGAATTTATAAGGCTAAAATGAGCTAGCCAAATGGTCACATAGTAAAGTGCTATTAAAAAGGCTAATTATAAATCAAAGACTTTTGAAATTCTAGAGTCAATAACTCCTCTCTTTAACTAGCTGAATTAATGTCCTTAAAGGCTTGAAAAATGACTCTTGATTTTCCCTTTGGCTAGTTGAATAGACTCCAGTCACTTTAATGAAATTTGCAATGCATAAATTGTCCATTAAGTGGCAAAAAAAACGTTGGGGTATTTGAACAAGCTGCTACCAGATTTTAAAGGACATGAAATGCTCCTTTAAACTCTCTTTTAATGATGCTTAATGCTTCCTTTATAACAGCCCCCTCTTTTGTAACCAAAATAACTTGAAAAGTCTCCTTTATTGAATGCGTAATTGCTTTTGTGAATTGAAAAGTCACCTGCAATTAAAACATATGTAACCGTCACATTTATTCAATTATTAAGCTTTAAACAAATTAACAACTACGTAAATAAATGAACACACACTTATGCATCATTTATTCCAACAACTAGTTAATTAAAAGAAGTATTTAATGAACTTTAGCTCATGCACCAATAAATTAACCTAGTAATTAGATTAATTAAAGAAGCAACTCATTATATTAAATTCATCAAATAAACTCATTTAATTAAACTAAGATGAGTTGTATTGATGACCAGCAACTCATTTATTAAACTAAGAGGCTTAAATGCAAGTATTAAAATGCAAACTAAATGCAAAGCTAAAAGAAATAAATAAAAGTTCAATTTAGTTGGAACGGGTTCAAGGAGTGGAAATTGAGCTGAAATTAGTTTGCAAAATGTTGCAAGGACACTTTATTAAGCTGGTCCCAACTCGATCTATTTCTCCAACCAAAGCCTCGCCCCACACTTGATTAACTAAGGCCGAAATGGCCTCCTTGAATTGCTTAGCTCGAGCTCGAGTAATTGGTCCTTGAGGCAGCACCATTGAGTCCTTGCTCGAACTTGATGCACTCCAGGTCGCGATCGTATCACTTGGTGCCTTGGGGTCAGTTTCAAGATGGTTACAAAGGTTAGAATGTCACGGTGTACGGGTAGGCTAAAAGAAAAAATAGTCTTTGGTGTAGTGTGGCGTTTTGGAAATGGGGTGCAAAGTTGATGAAAAGAACACTTTGTCGATCGGGTCAAAATATAAACAACAGAAGAACTTGATCACTTCACTTTTCTTTTATTATAATTTTCATTTTTTTGTCTTTTTTTTAATACTTCACAATATCACTATTACAAGAGAGAGAACGAAAATTACAACTTGAATTTTTTTAATTCAAAATTTTTTTCACAACGAACCTAGTTCGATCTTGATACGAATGTCGGCGCCTCTCAATTTACAAGCTCTGATACCAAATGATGCGAACCGCCTCGGGAAGAATCGAGTCGTATGCGAGTTTGCCCGATCGTCTACGAGAAAGTATCGTTCGGTTTGTTGAAAAGGATGTTTGTTTCTAAATGAATTATGCGGAAGCTATTCAAGGGGTTCAAAGAAAGGGTTTAAAATATGAATATTAAGGTTCGGTTTAAAGTAAATGAAAGAATGGAAAGAAAGAACTCAAAAGCAAGCACGAACCAATACTAGAGAGTATTGACCCAATTGCTTATAGGCTTTCAAGGTGGAGAATGAAAGTGATAAAACCTCGACCCGCTACTTAGCAAAGTAGGAACCTCGGTATAAGGGTGAAAGAAACAGGGTTGACGCCACTACTAGGTAGATAAGTCAACAAAGTCTCAAACAAAGTTTAGAGAAGAAAATTCTCACAAGATTAAATTCAATAAAAAATTTAAAAAAGTGATACGATCCGCCTCAGGGTGAGTCGAGTCGTATGTGAGTTTGCCCGATCGTCTACGAAGAAGTAGCGTTAGATTTGTTCAAAAGGATGTTTTAACAAAGTTTTTGTAGGTTTGGTTATAATGAAACGAAAAGTTGGATTGGAATGGAAATGAAAATGATCTCGAAAACAGACACGAACCAATATTAAAAAATATTGACCCAAATGTTTATAAGTTTTCAAGGTGGTTGAATGGAGAATATGAGAACCTCGACCCGCTACTTAGCAAAGTAGGAACCTTGGTATGTTTGAACACCACACTACGAGTAGTGATAAGTTCAGTTTTCAACAAAGAAAATGGATGACACAACTAGAACACTAGGTAGCCAACAAATCTTTGAACGAAAACAGAGAAAAGTTTGCCTCACAAATTTGGCAGAATATCATTCAAAAATGTCCAAAAAGTAGTGTCCCCAAAAGGCTTGGTTACAAGAATTTATAAGGCTAAAATGAGCTAGCCGAATGGTCACATAGTAAAGTGCTATTAAAGGGCTAATTAAAAATCAAAGACTTTTGAAATTCTAGAGTCAATAACTCCTCACTTTAACTAGCTGAATTAATGTTCTTAAAGGCTTGAAAAATGACTCTTGATTTTCCCTTTGGCTAGTTGAATAGACTCCAGCCACTTTAATGAATTTGCAATGCATAAATTGTCCATTAAGTAGCAAAAAAACGTTGGGGTATTTGAACAAGCTGCTACCAGATTTTAAAGGACATGAAATGCTCCTTTAAACTCTCTTTTAATGATGCTTAATGCTTCCTTTATAACAGCCCCCTCTTTTGTAACCAAAATAACTTGAAAAGTCTCCTTTATTGAATGCGTAACAGCCTTTGTGAATTGAAAAGTCACCTGCAATTAAAACATATGTAACCATCACATTTATTCAATTATTAAACTTTAAACAAATTAACAACTACGTAAATAAATGAACACACACTTATGCATCATTTATTCCAACAACTAGTTAATTAAAAGAAGTATTTAATGAACTTTAACTCATGCACCAATAAATTAAATTAGTAACTAGATTAATTAAAGAAGCAACTCATTAAATTAAATTCATTAAATAAACTCATTTAATTAAACTAAGATGAGTTGTATTAATGACCAGCAACTCATTTATTAAACTAAGATGAGTTGTATTAATGACCAGTAACTCATTTATTAAACTAAGATGAGTTGTATTAATGACCAGGAACTCATTTATTAAACTAAGAGGCTTAAATGCAAGTATTAAAATGCAAACTAAATGCAAAGCTAAAAGAAATAAATAAAAGTTAAATTTAGTTGGAACGGGTTCAAGGAGCAGAAATTGAGCTGAAATTAGTTTGCAAAATGTTGCAAGGACACTTTATTAAGCTGGTCCCAACTCGATCTATTTCTCCAACCAAAGCCTCGCCCCACACTTGATTAACTAAGGCCGAAACGGCCTCCTTGAATTACTTAGCTCGAGCTCGCGTAATTGGTCCTTGAGGCAGCACCATTGAGTACTTGTTTGAACTTGATGCACTCCAGGTCACGATTGTATCATTCCCCCCTCTTTGAAATGACTTGTCCTCAAGTCAAAATCTATATCAAAAGGGGTTAAATCTGACACATTAAAAGTTGCACTAATGTTAAATTCACCAGGCAAATCGAGTTTGTAAGAGTTTTCATTTATGCGCTCAAGAATTTGGAAAGGACCGTCTCCTCTAGGTAATAATTTTGATTTTCGTTGAGCTGGAAAATGCTCCTTGCGCATGTGAACCCAAACCCACTCTCCGGGTTCGAAGACCTCTCGCTTTCGTCCCTTGTTAGCATTACGCACGCAAGACTCGGTTCTTGCCTCAATATTAGCTCGTACCTTTTGATGTAATTCCTTGACAAAATCAACCTTTTTCTTTGCATCTGCATGAACCAGTCAATCAGTAGGCAAAGGTAATAAATCTAAAGGTGTCAATGGATTGAAACCATATACAATTTCAAAAGGCGAATATTTCGTAGCAGAATGGACGGAGCAGTTGTAAGCAAACTCGATATGTGGTAAGCAATCTTCCCAAGACTTCAAATTTTTATGGATGATGGCCCGTAGTAATGTAGACAATACTCTATTGATGACTTCCGTTTGACCATCGGTCTGGGGGTGGCTGGTGGTAGAGAATAATAATTTGGTTCCTAATTTTCCCCACAAAGACCTCCAAAAGTGGCTCAAAAATTTTGCATCACGATCCGACGCAATAGTACGAGGAATACCATGAAGTCGTACAATGTCTCTGAAAAACAAATTTGCAACATGAACAGCGTCATCAGTTTTAGTGCAAGCAATAAAATGAGACATTTTTGAAAAACGATCAACAACCACAAAGATAGAATCCTTCCCCGTTTTTGTGCGCGGTAGTCCAAGAACAAAGTCCATGGAGATATCAACCCACGGGGCTTCAGGAATAGGTAATGGCGTATATAAACCATGGGGTTGAACCTTTGATTTAGCCTTTTTACAAGCTATACACCTCTTGCAAACTTATTCCACATATTTGTGCATTCGCGGCCAATAGAAGTGTTCTTGAAGTGTTGCAAGCGTCTTGTTGACTCCAAAGTGTCCCATAAGTCCGCCACTATGGGCTTCGTGCACTAATAAATCTCGAACAGAGCCACAAGGAACACAGAGTTTACTTTCTTTGAAAAGAAAGCCTTCAATACCTATAAAAGTTTTCAAACACACAATTCTCGCACGCTACAAAGATCTCACCAAAATCAGAATCGTTAGCATAAGAGTCTTTTATCAAAGAAAAACCAAGAATTTTGGAGTCCAAATATGTCAAAAGAGTATACCTTCTCGAAAGTGTATCAGCCACTATGTTATTTTTACCTTTTTTGTATTTTATAACATAAGGAAATGATTCAAGAAACTCCACCCATTTTGCATGACGTCGGTTTAATTTGTGCTGACCTTTGATGTGCTTTAAAGCTTCATGATCAGAGTGTATAACAAACTCCTTTGCCATAAATAATGTTGCCATGTCTCAAGAGCTCGTATGAGCGCGTACATCTCTTTATCATATACAGGATAGTTGAGTACAGCTCCACTAATCTTTTCACTAAAATAAGCCACAGGTCGTCCTTCTTGTGTTAAAACAGCACCTATTCCAACGCCTGAGGCATCACACTCAATCTCGAAAATCTTCGAAAAATCTGGAAGAGCAAGTAAAGGAGCGTTAGTAAGAAAATTCTTAATTTTGACAAACGACTTTTCTTGCTCATCATTCCAAAAGAAAGTAGAGTTCTTCTTAATGACGTTCGTAAGAGGAGCAGCAATGGTGCTGAAATTAGGAACAAATCGTCGGTAGAAACTTGCTAGGCCATGAAAACTCCGGACTTGTGTAATACTAGTTGGCCTTGGCCAATCTTGAATGGCCTTGATCTTTTCTTGGTCTACTTCGAGACCTTCCGCGCTAACCACAAAGCCTAAAAAGACAACTTTATCAAAACAGAAAGAACACTTTTTAAGGCAGCAACTCATTTATTAAACTAAGATGCTTAAATGCATGGTTTAAAATGCAAACTAAATGAACAAATGAATTACTTAATGCAAGACTAAATTTAATGAAGCTGACTTAAACTAACATCGGAGTCACATAATGTATGACTTTATTAAATGCAGAACACATAATGCATGTCATAATTAAAATATGTATTTAATAAATAAGACATAATTAAAGACTAAAGTAACTAAGATACATCAAGTCTTTATTCCAACAGCATAAATGAATTTAAAGGTCTCATTTTGCATTTGGGCCCCTCGAGTTTAGGCCAATCTCGATGTCGTCGAGATGTACCGAAACAAGATGCGACCGGGATCGCATCATACCCCTCTTCTTGAAGATGATTTGTCCTCAAATCGGGCCATTTTCTCAAAAAAAAAATTCTTAGGATCACAAATCAGCCCTCCCTCTTTAAGAGGGTAATGATACGATCGCGACCTGGAGTGCATCAAGTTCGAGCAAGGACTCAATGGTGCTGCCTCAAGGACCAATTACGCGAGCTCGAGCTAAGCAATTCAAGGAGGCCGTTTCGACCTTAGTTAATCAAGTGTGGGGCGAGGCTTTGGTTGGAGAAATAGATCGAGTTGGGACCAGCTTAATAAAGTGTCTTTGCAACATTTTGCAAACTAATTTCAGCTCAATTTCCGCTCCTTGAACCCGTTCCAACTAAATTGAACTTTTATTTATATTTCTTTTAGCTTTGCATTTAGTTTGCATTTTAATACTTGCATTTAAGCCTCTTAGTTTAATAAATGAGTTGCTGGTCATTAATACAACTCATCTTAGTTTAATAAATGAGTTGCTGGTCATTAATACAACTCATCTTCATTTAATTAAATGAGTTTATTTAATGAATTTAATTTAATGAGTTGCTTCTTTAATTAATCTAGTTATGACGTGATCCGACCCGGATTAATTGAGTCGATTCACTTGATTGCCCGATCGTCGACGAGGAATAGTTGAGTTAACGGAAATAGGATGAAATAAGGCTAAAGATGCGGAAGCTTTCAAATGGTTTTAAAGGTTGGCTAAGGTGATGGTAAATTTATAAGGGTAGTAGGCTCGATTTAAGGATAAAAATAAGAAAAATGGAAGTTGATAAATGAAGGCTCGGTTTTGTAAAAAGATATTATAGTTGGGTAAAATCTAGGATAGTCGGTGGAATAGATAAATGAGCTTAAACACCAGAAACGATTCAACACTAAAAGTGTCACCCCGATTTCTATTCGGTTCAATGTGGGATTGCGGAATTGTAGAAGGTTGAACGCCACACCAAAGCAAGGTGATAAGTTCAAAAGAGAACGATAGACGCCACTAACACGCTAGATAAGTCAGATCGAAACTCGTACGAATTTAGAGAGGAGAAAACTCACTCTTTGAACAAAGTTCATTCAAATGATCAAAAGTCAAAAGTCCTTTACAAATGAAAGAAAACAAATATTTATAGGCACATAGATGACCATTCAAATTCGGCATCTAGGTGTTCACACAATAATAAAAACGTTCACACTAATGTATTAAAATAGTTCATAAATTCGGCAGATTCATGCACTAGCTGAATGGACACTTTCTTCCCCCTTAGTTTGTGCATGAATGCTTAGTCATAAAGAAAGGCTTCAAGTGACTTGTATGTGCACCAAAAGGTTGCATTCATCTCCTTGGGACGTTCATGCACTTGTATGGACCATGTATCTTCATAATTAAACACTTTAATGGCATGTAAGTTCATAAATGGTAGCATGAACCTAGTAAATTCGTTCTCCCCTTTGTGCATGCACTTAATTCAATCAATGTGTTGAATTATTGAGTTAATTCCTTCCCTTGGACGTTCTTGAACCCATCCATGCATGTGTAGTAGCCTATAGGTCAATTCAAAGTGTGAACATGCTCAAGGAGCTCTATGGTCAACATAGGATTAGTTAGCAGCTACTTCTTGGCCGAATAAGTGCCTTGGAAAGTTAAGAGACAGCCACCATACATGCACTTAAGCCATTCATGCATTCTATCATCCCATGCATTTGATCCATTCATGGACTAGCCTTTAATGTCCATACATGCATTCGACACATGCATGAATTTGTAGAAACATTGCATCTAGCCGTACATGCACCAGCATTTAATACTTCTTCATTCATGAGTGTGGAATGCCCAAAAGAGATGTTTCTTCATTCATACATTGTACCGTCCAAAGGAATGTACCTACATGAAATAAACAAGTCATTAAGACATCTCATGAACACTCATAAATTCGGCATGATGTGAACACATTAATGTCATGCATTAATTCGGCTATGTGAACATAATCAATTTATATAATGACAATGATATATTAATAACAAATATTAATATAAGACAAGTTTAATGCTTAAATGAATATGTGCAAATTTTATTTAATGTATTAAAGACAAAACCGAGTTTAAACTAAAATGAGCTAAGTTTTAGCTCGTGAGCTAAAGTTGAGCTGAGGCTAAACTCCTAAGCTGAAGTTGAGCTAAGGTTTAGCTCGTGAGCTAAATATGAGCTAGGAGTGAGCTCGGTTTAGCTCAGGCAAGTTGGATCGAGCTTGAATAAGCTGGATTTGAGCTAGACGGAGCTCGTGGAGCTAGAAATGAGCTGGGATCAGCTTGCCAACATGTCAATGCTCGGCTTGACAGACTTGCTCGATGAAGTTCGCGGGGCGTGCTCGTATCATTCCCCCCCTCTTTTAGGCGACTTGTCCTCAAGTCGAGCCGTTTGTCCATGGGAGAACTTTGACTCATGCATGGTTTTCCTCGGTCAAATGGGATGGAAGATGTCACACAAACCTGAAAAATTCTTACCACAGCCAATAAAAAGAAACTCAAAGGAGTCAAATTCAAATGTGTTCGATAGTTCATAAAATATTCATTCAATCGAACATATGCCAAAAATCTCAATTGGACAAAGCAAGCATACATAAATTTATCAAAGAGTTTCGTTAGACCATCGTTACAAACATGAAAACTAAGTTGGATCAAGGGATAATTGGTTAAAAACGATGGTAGGCACTTAAACACATTATTCCTCATCCAAAACATTTTAATTTCTTTAATCGAATATAGTAACTCATTTGGTCCTTTGTCTTGCTCATGCAAGGTATGCCATGGCCAAAGGTATGCTAATTCTTCCTTTCGTTTTTGAACAACATGAGGGGAGTCTCCAAATTCCAACGTAATAATCACATCATCACAATTCCAAAAGGAAAAATCCATCACATCAAAGTATAAATAATTTCCAAACAACCAATCAATGGAATTTTCAACTTCAATCGAAGTGAGCAAAGATATTTGAAAATTTTCAGATGACTTACCTTGACGAATATGAAGAGAAGAAAATTGAGGATTGGGTTTACCTTTCTCAGTCAAAATGAATCTTCTCTCTTTGGATAGATAACGTAAGACAAACCTATTACTTCGATAAATTTGAATAGGTGGTGACGCACCATGACATGTCTTGCTCCTCGAGGGGTGGAATTCACAAAAATAAGACGGGTTAGTATTATCAAAAACTATGGACTTAAATGGAAAAGGAAAGTTACCATGGAAATTTGATTCAATTCCAAAAACATAGGTTGGCCTTACCTTCTCGAAATGAAACGAAAATTTCAAATGTGGCCAAACAAGGTGATTAATAAATGAATCGAAATTGAAACCCAAATCATTGAATTTCACCTTCTTATCAAAAATTCAAACTTCAAGCAAACATAATTTCAATGTAAAGGATGCAAAGCGCTTAATGTTTCCATAAAATGAATTCATGTAGCAAATACCAGGCTTGAACACACGAACTTGATTAGGAATTCCAACAAGCAACATATTAGAAGAAGATATAATTAACTCACCACACGAATTATATTTCACTAGTTTAAACACACATGTTGATTTGACAAAACCGAGCATACCAAAATGCAAAGGTTCATACTTCAAGAGTATTAATCGGGAATGCAAATCACTACATGGAAATTTCGCACAAAAACTCAAAGATTGTTCATGAAGAACACA
The DNA here is from genome assembly GCF_007990345.1 of Gossypium hirsutum. Lineage (NCBI taxonomy): Eukaryota > Viridiplantae > Streptophyta > Magnoliopsida > Malvales > Malvaceae > Gossypium > Gossypium hirsutum. The sequence goes on along the minus strand of NC_053429.1, from coordinate 66,079,868 downwards.
ATTGCACATATCATGTGAAGATCTTTTAACATGGATGCCAAACAAAGAATTTTTAACGAACATGCAACTTTTCAAACAGGCAGATTTATCACAAATCAATTGAGCAGGCATATTTAAACATAAAGATTTAACACATGAGTTCAAAAAGTTTGCAGGGTCAAACACATGAGAATTTTTACGTGACAGACTTTGATCAAACATGTTCAAAATTTGCTCAGGGAAAACTAATCCAATGTTGTCAACAAATTTGCCAATGTAGTAATCGTCATAAAAAAACTGTATATGGCACCTTTTAAAACAAAATCGTTAACAACAGTAAGTGAACAAAAATTATCCAAATCAAGTGACTTTGATTCGATAAACAAAGAATCCTTACCTTCCTTACCTTCAATCGCAAGTGGGTGGTAGTCATTCGCGAACTTACCTTTTTCGAACAACCTAAAACACCTCTCGTTTGGATGGTAATGTAGATGGAATTGGTCGCACAAACTTCTAGGAACCTGAAAAGTTAACTCACAAGAAGATCGAATAGGTGGGTTAGTGGAAATAATCCTCACTTGCTCACTTGTTTTCTCACTCGATTCTTTTTCTTCTGGATCACTCGTTTCTTTTGTTTCAATTCCTTTTTCATCTTCTTTTTCACTTTCAAATTTCTTTTCATTTCCTTTTTCATTTTCTTTTTGCTTTTCAAAGGCTTTTTCAAAGGCTTTTTCAAGTTCTCTCAAGATTCGCTCATTTTCTCTCTTACTTGCCTCTTGCCTCTCTTTTCTTTTTATTTCATTTTCTTTTTCTTCTCTTGCTTTTTCTTTTTCTTTTCTTTTCTTTGTTTTCTCTTTACAAGAATGTACAAAAGAACGATGAGAATACAAATCTTGTTCGAAAGATGAAGAACTATTTGCATATGATTCACAATCAAAACATCGTGAAGAATACTCCGGGTAAGATTTCTTTGAAGATCTAGTAGGAGTATGTCTTTCTCTTCGAACGCCATCTTGGAATGAATCAAAATCGTAATCGACTTCTCGTCTTCTCAAATTTCTTGATGAAAAGGACTTTCGATCGAAGTCACTTCTCGAATTCGCTGATGAATATGCGTCATAGTATAAATCTCTTTGTCTCGAAGTAGATGGCGAAAAGGAATCACAATAGGAACTTTTTCTTAAGTAGTAGTCGGGGGTATATCTCCGTGGGGTTCTTGGTTCCGTTTTACGACTTGAAGAAACTCGATCACTTTGGTCTCGTTTAGTCGCCATTCTTCGCTTTTCTTGAACCAAATATTGGTATTCCGATTCGGTGAACTCTTCGTATGACATGATTTTTTTGTTGCTAAAAAGAAAATGTTAGATCACAAAACAAAATAAAAAAAATGAAGTACCTCACCACAAACCTCACAATTTCGCTCGGAAAGAAAATTGGATAACACTCCACTCGTGTTTACACTTGTCTAATGGCTTTTGCTCGCTCTAATGTACTCACCACTCGTGCCTTTTTCCGCTCGTCTCACTCTCGTGAATTCGTATTTTGTTTCAAGAAGACTTATTGCGGCTTAGAGGGTCGGCTTCAAATGGGTTACAAGGATAACGTCGGGTGTAGGGTAGGCTAAACAAAGAAAATAAAAATCAAAGTATGTGTGGCGTTTGGGGGGTAGAGGGAATGGTAAAATGAATGGATGCTCGGAAGCAACAAAAAAACAAAATAAAACTCACAAGACTTTTCACTTTTGTTTTTTTCTTCTTTTTTTTTAACTCGATTTTTTTGTCACTTTTTTTTCCTTTTTTTTCAATTTTTTTGAATTTTTTTTTCTGAATTTCTTCTCCTTTTTTTAAATCCAATACAATAGTAAACAAATACAAGGAAGAGAAAAAAAATTAAATTCCAACTCAAAAAATTTTTTTTTTGACTTCCTTTTTTTTTATTTTTTTTTCGTTACGAACCTACTCCGAGCTTGGTACGAACGTCAGCATTCCTCGTTTCAGTAGCTCTGATACCAAATGACGTGATCCGGCTCAGTTGATTGAGTCGATTCACTTGATTGCCCGATCGTCGACGAGAAGTTTGTTTGATTTTGTAGATAGATGGAGTTAGATGATTTTTTTTATAGCGGAAGTTGAGAAAATGGGTTCAAAAGATGGTTTGGACAGAATTTGATTATTGAAAACTTGATTGTGAGGTTTCCTCCTATCCTATTTCGTACGAGTCTCGTTCTGACTTATCTAGCTCGCTAGTGGCGTCAACCCGACTTCTTGAACTTATCACCATCCTGGTGTGGTGTTCATCCACCTTTTTATACCTTTGGTTCCTACCTCTCTATAGGTAACGGGTCAAGGTCCATCTTCGACAATCCATTTAATCCACCTTGAGCAATATAAGTCCCGGGGCAATACTTCATATAGTATTGAATCGTTCTTCGCTTGAGTTCTATTTTTCCATTCCATTTTAACTATTAAATTATAAACAATATTTCTTTATTTCACCGAGCCTATCAAACATCTATCCAAACCATCTTTTGAACCCATTTTCTCAACTTCCGCTATAAAAAAATCATCTAACTCCATCTATCTACAAAATCGAACAAACTTCTCGTCGACGATCGGGCAATCAAGTGAATCGACTCAATCAACTGAGCCGGATCACATCAAGTTACTAGGTTAATTTATTGGTGCATGAGTTAAAGTTCATTAAATACTTCTTTTAATTAACTAGTTGTTGGAATAAATGATGCATAAGTGTGTGTTCATTTATTTACATAGTTGTTAATTTGTTTAAAGTTTAATAATTGAATAAATGTGACGGTTACATATGTTTTAATTGCAGGTGACTTTTCAATTCACAAAGGCTGTTACGCATTCAATAAAGGAGACTTTTCAAGTTATTTTGGTTACAAAAGAGGGGGCTGTTATAAAGGAAGCATTAAGCATCATTAAAAGAGAGTTTAAAGGAGCATTTCATGTCCTTTAAAATCTGGTAGTAGCTTGTTCAAATACCCCAACGTTTTTTTTTTGCTACTTAATGGACAATTTATGCATTGCAAATTTCATTAAAGTGGCTGGAGTCTATTCAACTAGCCAAAGGGAAAATCAAGAGTCATTTTTCAAGCCTTTAAGGACATTAATTCAGCTAGTTAAAGAGAGGAGTTATTGACTCTAGAATTTCAAAAGTCTTTGATTTATAATTAGCCCTTTAATAGCACTTTACTATGTGACCATTCGGCTAGCTCATTTTAGCCTTATAAATTCTTGTAACCAAGCCTTTTGGGCACACTTTTTTTTTAGAATATTTTTGTTAATGATATTCTGCCAAAATTGTGAGGCAAACTTTTCTCTGTTTTCGTTCAAAGATTTGTTGGCTACCTAGTGTTCTAGTTGTGTCATCCATTTTCTTCGTTGAAAACCAAACTTATCACTACTCGTAGTGTGGCGTTCAAACATACCAAGGTTCCTACTTTTCTAAGTAGCGGGTCGAGGTTCTCATATTCTCCATCTGACCACCTTGAAAACTTATAAACATTTGGGTCAATATTTTCTAATATTGGTTCGTGTTTGTTTTTAGATCATTTTCATTTCCATTCCATTCCATCTTTTCGTTTCATTATAACCAAACCTACAAAAACTTTATATCCATAAATCCATCTACATAAACTTCATATCCATAAACCCATCTTTGAATCCTTTTACATAGCTTCCGCCATTATTTACGTTAAAACATCCTTTTGAACAAATCGAACGCTACTTCTTTGTAGACGATCGGGCAAACTCACATACGACTTGACTCACCCCGAGGCGGATCGTATCAAAAAGTCCCTTACAATTGAAAGAAAACAAATACTTATAGGCACATAGATTGATACGAGCTCGTTTCGGATGTAAAGACGAGTCGTAATCTTTCCCGATCGAAATTAGGTAGTGTCGGAATTGAATCAAATTCAAGTCTTGGTGTTTGAAGTTGGATGGCTTTAGGAACAAAGGAGTTTGATGGGTTGTTGTTTGCTGGGTAATTCGATGAAACAAGATCGAACCCTTATTATCAAATAAGGACCCGGGCTTAAGGTTTTCAAAGAAAGAAATGGAAATAGGATAAAAACCGAGACCCTCTATTTAGCAAAATAGGAACCTACGGTATGAAGAACGCCACACCAATGGGTGATAAGTTCGAACAAAGTCAGATTGACGCCACTCGTTGAAGATAAGTCAATTTGAGCTTTGGAGAATAAAGAGAGTGAATTTCTCACTAAAATTATATTTCATTCAGAAATTTGGCAAAAAGTCCTTTTACAAGAAATTCAAGAACTATTTATAGCTTAAGTGACTAGTAGCCGAATAGTCAAGTTCAATACTTAAAAACTAAGTAAACATTGAACTAATTTTGAACTAAGATCCATGAATGGTCTTGAATCAATGTTCGGCTGAATATAGACCAAGGAAGAGCTTCAACGAACTTGGAAAATTGGCAGCAGCTACATTCGGCCAATGGAGTTTAATAAGGTCAATAATGAAGCAACTCTTGCTGAAAAATTACCATCATTAATTAGCAACTTGAACAGTCATTTGGAAGTGTGAATGGACGGTTTTGAATGACCATAAGGTGTGAACATCATGAACCGAATAGCCACAATGTACCCAGCAATGTGAAGGAAATAAATGGCAGCTTTGGAGAATGGAAAATCATCTCTTTTGGCCGAATGGTCACTTAGAGAACTTCAACAATCAGCACACCATCTTTAATATAGTCCATGCATGTATCATTTGGTGCATTGAACCCAACATGCATGCATCTTCACATCCATTGAATCTTCATGCATGAATCTGCCCAATGAATCTTCAAATTCGGCTGTACCTAAAAACACACATGAACTTAATTAATTTCAATCAAATTAAGCTGAACTAAGTAAATACATAATGTGAACATCCTAATTTAACATTGAAACAACTTAAATATTAATAAAGCATGACACAAATTCGGTTGAACAGATTTAAGACATGTAATAATTTAGACAAACTAAATGAAATCAAGACATCTTTAATGTAACTAAATTAAGACATATTAAACACTTATATTAAATAAAAACATATTAATAAGCTGTAATAAGACTTAATTAAATGCTTATTTAAATGGTTTAAAATCCAGCAGCAATTTAATTAGCTAGAACGAATTTCAACTTCAAAGAAGTTGAAAATATTCAGCTCGTCTTTAAGCTCTTTGCTTTCATTTTCCTCAATCCGTTCCACCAATGCTAAAATAGCAACTTTAAATCGTTTAGCTCTAGCTCGCGTTATTGGACCAATGGGCAGCTTAATAGCTTCTTGTTCGTTCTCCATTTGGTTCGTAGGCAAGCTCACATCATAGATGACCATTCAAATTCGACATCTAGGTGTTCACACAATAATCAAAACGTTCACACTAATGTATTAAAATAGTTCATAAATTTGGCAGATTCATGAACTAGTTGAATGGACACTTTTTCCCCCTAAGTTTGTACATGAATGCTTAATCATAAAGAAAGGCTTCAAGTGACTTGTATGTGCACCAAAGGTTCCATTCATCTCCTTGGGACGTTCATGCACTTGTATGGAACATGTATCCTCATAATTAAACTCTTTAATAGCATGTAGGTTCATAAATGGCAGCATGAACCTAGTAAATTCGTTCTCCCCTTTGTGCATGCACTTAATTCAATCAATGTGTTGAATTATTGAGTTAATTCCTTCCCTTGGACGTTCTTGAACCCATCCATGGATGTGTAGTAGCCTATAGGTCAATTCAAAGTGTGAACATGTTCAAGGAGCTCTATGGTCAACATAGAATTAGTTAGCAGCTACTTCTTGGCCGAATAAGTGCCTTGGAAAGTTAGGAGACAGCCACCATACATGCACTTAAGCCATTCATGCATTCTATCATCCCATGCATTTGATCCATTCATGGACTAGCCTTTAATGTCCATACATGCATTCGACACATGCATGAATTTGTAGAAACATTGCATCTAGTCGTACATGCACCAGCATTTAATACTTCTTCATTCATGAGTGTGGAATGCCCAAAAGAGATGTTTCTTCATCCATACATTGTACCATCCAAAGGAATGTACCTACATGAAATAAACAAGTCATTAAGACATCTCATGAACACTCATAAATTCGGCATGATGTGAACACATTAATGCCATGCATTAATTCGGCTATGTGAACATAATCAATTTATATAATGACAATGACATATTAATAACAAATATTAATATAAGATAAGTTTAATGCTTAAATGAATATGTGCAAATTTTTATTTAATGTATTAAAGACAAAACCGAGTTTAAACTAAAATGAGCTAAGCTTTAGCTCGTGAGCTAAAGTTGAGCTGAGGCTAAACTCCTAAGCTGAAGTTGAGCTAAGGTTTAGCTCGTGAGTTGAAAGCGAGCTAGGAGTAAGCTCGGTTTAGCTCAGGCAAGTTGGATTGAGCTTGAATAAGCTGGATTTGAGCTGGATGGAGCTCGTGGAGCTGGAAACGAGCTGGGATCAGCTTGCCAACATGTCAATGCTCGGCTTGACAGACTTGTTCGATGAAGTTCGCGGGGCGTGCTCGTATCACCAAGAGTATTGATAGTGCGGGCGGATCTTCAACGATCTCTGACTCCTGTGCTAGCTGAATGACACTATAAGACAAAGGAGAGAAAAGAAAGTAAGCTTATAGCTTAGTAAGTAGGTATATAAATAACAAATAAGAAATCTAATATGTTTACAACATAACTCAATTATGTCATATTTTTAATTTTATTGTTTACTCCAATTTGATCAAGCTGTCCCTCCTGCGTCATGATCACTAAATAAATCATAACTCGAGTTACGAAACTCAAAATTCAAATCCGTAAAATTTCCCTGAATTTAGACTCATAAAAATTCTTACTAATTTTTTTCTAGAATTTTTGGTTCAGCCAATTAGTACATTTTATTAGTTAAAGTTTCCCCTATTACACAGCTCAACTGATCTAACCTCTGTTCACTACAAATTAAATTTCTCTCAGTATACAATTCAAATAACCATGAAACCTATTTCATTTAAAACTAGACTCAATAAGGAATTTAGGCATATAAACTGTATTTCTTAATTTTTTTTTGTAAAATTTGTAATGATTTTTCAAAGTTGAAACAGGGGATTACATAGTCATCCTGAGCAAGTCTCACACAATTGTAAATATCTCAAAATATAGAATTTCTTTGCTTGCTCTGTTTCTTTTATATGAAAATAGACTAATTAAGCTTTAATTTTACATCTCATTCAACCTCTAATTAAGTTCCTTCTATTTTTGGTAAATTTTCAAAATCACGTCACTGCTACTGTCCAAAACAGTTTTAATGCTAATTTCATTCTTTCACACATTCTTTATACTAACCTCATTTTAACTTACATATATATATATACCACAAATCATTTTCACCATATTTCATACATCACAAGTGTAGGTCCATGACTACAATGTTTCCACAAAACCATCCCGTTGAACAATTCGGATTAATCTTCGATACTTGATGGTTTCAGCACACAGCCCCACCAACATATTTCATTTAATTCGGCTCTCTTCTACACATGGTGAACACTTAGTACCACTTATGCGACCTAGCCGATTTGTCTCGTAGCTCTCTTGTCGACATGGTGTCCTTTGCTTGGAATCACGCATGCGACCTAGCTACATTTATCTCTCACGTAGCTCTCTTGTCTACATGGGATACATCCCGTATCACACATGTGACCTAGCTACTACATAGTATCTCTTAGCTTTCTTGTACACATGATGTGCACTCGGTATCATACATGTGACCTAGCTACGCTCCCTCTATTTTATTCGATTTTTCCGAATGTTCAACCGGGATCTCTCTCTCTATTATTTATTTCTATTCTTCCAATAGTTAATTTATATTTCAACATCAGCTAGTATATACATATAATAGGTTGAAATATAAGAATGTAAATGAAATTAATGTATTATTTACATACAAACTTACCTCGATGCAAAATATGGGAATTTTGCAATTTAGTCCAAAACTTTCTCCTTTCCCCGTTCGAGGTCGATTCCACGCCTTTCTTGATCTATAACAACATATTTAGCTCATTTAACACTGAAACTATTTATTTTAATCCAAAACTCACATTATACAAAAATTACATTTTTTCCCCCTAACTTTTACAAAATTATGATTTTGCCCCAAGGCCCAAAAATTTAATTTCAGCCCTTATTCTTATGTTTAATGACCTACTGATCATTTTTCTCTTCTATGGCAACATCAAATTCTCACTCTAACACATAGTTATGAACAATAGGTATTTTTATCGATTATGCCGTTTTGTTCGTTTTCGTTAAAAATCGCTTAGAAAAGATCGTTCCCCTAACTTCAAACATTCATATTCTACCATCAAACAACAAAATACATGCCTATCATTCATGGGTAAATTTTTAAACATAAACCCTAACTCGAACTAATGGTAGAAATAAGTAAACCGAGCTACGAGGATTTCAAAAAAATGAAAAACATTAAAAACAGGGCTTGAATTCACTTACTATGAAGCTTGAAAGTTGAAGAAACCCTAGCTATGGAGGAGAGCAATTTTCGGCAGCAACTAATGAGGATGATAACCAATTTTGTGTTATTTTTCCCATTTTATTTCATTTAATATACAAATGACCAAAATACCCTTACTACTAAACTTTCAAAAAAATTCCCTCCATGTCCAACTTTTGTCCATAACTTAAGAATGGGTCAAATTGCTATTTAAGACCTCCTAATTAATATCCCAAAGCAATTTCATACTAAAAACTTCTAAAACACAAGTTTTACAATTTATTCGATTTAGTCCCTATTCTCAACTTAAGCGCGAAATGCACAGAATTTCATCACGAAATTTTCATGAAATCATAAAATCATATCATAAACCCCAAAATAATTATAAAACAATTATTTCTATCTCAGATTTGTGGTCACGAAACCACTATTTCGATTAGGCCCTAATTTGGGTTGTCACACGAACGACTCTCTCGAACTACGATCGGGAAACTACGTGAATTCGACTCATCTACCTGGGCCGGATCACATCACTAAACAAGACCAAAGTGATCGAGTTTCTTCAAGTCGTAAAACGGAACCAAGAACCCCACGGAGATATACCCCCGACTACTACCTGAAAAAAGGTTCCAATCGTGACTCCTTTTCGCCATCTACGTCGAGACAAAGAGATTCATACTATGACTCATATTCATCAACAAATTCGAGAAGTGACTTCGATCGAAAGTCCCATCAAGAAATTCGAGAAGACGAGAAGCCGATTACGATTTTGATTCGTTCCAAGATGGCGTTCTAAGAGAAAGACATACTCCTACTAGATCTTCAAAGAAATCTTACTCGGAGTATTCTTCATGAAGTTTTGATTGTGAATCATACGCAAATAGTTCTTCATCTTTTGAACAAGATTTGTATTCTCATCGTTCTTTTGTACATTCCTGTAAAGAGAAAATAAAGAAAAGAAAAGAAAAAGCAAAAGAAGAAAAAGAAAATGAAATAAAAAGAAAAGAGAGGCAAGAGGCAAGTAAGAGAGAAAATGAGCGAATCTTGAGAGAACTTGAAAAAGCCTTTGAAAAAGCCTTTGAAAAGAAAAAAGAAGATGAAAAAGAAATTGAAACAAAAGAATCGAGTGAGAAAACAAGTGAGCAAGTGAGGATTATTTCTACTAACCCACCTGTTCAATCTTCTTGTGAATTAACTTTTCAGGTTCCTAGAAGTTTGTGCGACCAATTCCATCTACATTACCTTCCAAACGCGAGGTGTTTTAGGTTGTTCGAAAAAGGTAAGTTCACGAATGACTACCACCCACTTGTGATCGAAGGTAAGGAAGGTAAGGATTCTTTGTTTATCGAATCAAAGTCACTTGATTTGGATAATTTTTGTTCACTTACTGTTGTTAATGAATTTGTTTTAAAAGGTGCCATATACAGCTTTTCTTATGACGGTTACTACATTGGCAAATTTGTTGACAACATTAGATTAGTTTTCTCTAAGCGAATTTTGAACATGTTTGATCAAAGTCTGTCACGTAAAAATTCTGATGTGTTTGACCCTGCAAACTTTTTGAACTCATGTGTTAAATCTTTATGTTTAAATATGCCTGCTCAATTGATTTGTGATAAATCTGCCTGTTTGAAAAGTTGCATGTTCGTTAAAAATTCTTTGTTTGGCATCCATGTTAAAAGATCTTCACATGATATGTGCAATTGTGTTCTTCATGAACAATCTTTGAGTTTTTGTGCGAAATTTCCATGTAGTGATTTGCATTCCCGATTAATACTCTTGAAGTATGAACCTTTGCATTTTGGTATGCTCGGTTTTGTCAAATCAACATGTGTGTTTAAACTAGTGAAATATAATTCGTGTGGTGAGTTGATTATATCTTTTTCTAATATGTTGCTTGTTGGAATTCCTAAACAAGTTCGTGTGTTCAAGCCTGGTATTTGCTACATGAATTCATTTTATGGAAACATTAAGCACTTTGCATTATTTGCATTCAAATTATGTTTGCTTGATGTTCGAACTTTTGATAAGAAGGTGAAATTCAATGATTTGGGTTTCAATTTTGATTCGTTTACTAATCACCTTGTTTGGCCACATTTGAAATTTTCGTTCCATTTTGAGAAGGTAAGATCGACTTATGCTTTGGGACTTGAATCAAATTTCAATGATGATTTATTTTTTTCTTTTCAGTCCATACCTCCTATTGAAACTAACCTTTTACATTTTTATGAATGTAACCCTTTAAAAAGCACGAGTTGTCATGGTGCTTCGTCACCAACCCAAGTTGATCGAGGTAAAAGGTTTGTTTTACATTATCTGTCCGAAGAGAGAATATTTATCTTGTTTGAAAAAGGTAAAACCGATCCTAAATTTTCTTCTCTTCAAGATCGACAAGGTAAAGTTTATGAAAATTTTCAAATACCTTTACTCTATTCGAATGTTGTTGAAAATCTTTTTGATAGTTTGATGTTTGGAAATTGTTTGTACCTTGCTGTGATTGATTGTTGTCTTTGGCCTAGTAGTGATCCGTTTGTGTTGGAAAGTGATTACACAAATCATGTTGTTAATAAGCGAAAGAGTGATTTAGTTTCCAATTGGCCATGGTACACTTTGCGTGTACATTCTCATGAATTGTTATTTTTGAATAAATATATTGAAATGTTTTGAATGAGGAATAATGTGTTTAAGTGCCTGCCATCGTTTACAACCAATTATCCCTTGATCCAACTTAGTCTTCATGTTTGCAATGATGGTCTAACGAAACTCTTTGATAAATTTACGTATGCTTGCTTTGTCCAATTGAGATTTTTGGCATATGTTCTATTGAATGAATTTTTTATGAACTATCGAACACATTTGAATCTGACTCCTTTGAGTTTCTTTTTATTGGCTGTGGTAAGAATTTTTCAGGTTTGTGTGACATCTTCCATCCCATTTGATTAAGGAAAACCATGCACCAGTCAAAGTTCTCCCATGGATAAACAGCTCGACTTGAGGACAAGTCGCCTAAAAGAGGGGGGAATGATACGAGCATGCCCCGCGAACTTTATCGAGCAAGTCTGTCAAGCCCAGCAATGACATGTTGGCAACCTGATCGAAGCTCGTTTCCAGCTCCACGAGCTCCGTCCAGCTCAAATCCAGCTTATTCGAGCTCAATCCATCTTGCCTGAGCTAAACCGAGCTCACTCCTAGCTCACTTTAACTCACGAGCTAAACCTTAGCTCAACTTCAGCTTAGGAGTTTAGCCTCAGCTCAACTTTAGCTCAAGAGCTAAAGCTTAGCTCATTTTAGTTTAAACTCGGCGTGAGCTAAAGTTGAGCTCATTTTAGTTTAAACTCGGTTTTGTCTTTAATACATTAAATAAAAATTTGCACATATTCATTTAAGCATTAAACTTGTCTTATATTAATATTTGTTATTAATATGTCATTGTCATTATATAAATTGATTACGTTCACATAGCCGAATTAATGCATGACATTAATGTGTTCACATCATGCCGAATTTATGAGTGTTCATGAGATGTTTTAATGACTTGTTTATTTCATGTAGGTACATTCCTTTGGACGGTATAATGTACGGATGAAGAAACATCTCTTTTGGGCATTCCACACTCATGAATGAAGAAGTATTAAATGCTGGTGCATGGGCTAGATGCAATGTTTCTACAAATTCATGCATGTGTCGAATGCATGTATGGACATTAAAGGCTAGTCCATGAATGGATCAAATGCATGGGATGATAGAATGCATGAATGGCTTAAGTGCATGTATCGTGGCTGCCTCCTAACTTTCCAAGGCACTTATTCGGCCAAGAAGTAGCTGCTAACTAATTCTATGTTGACCATAGAGCTCCTTGAATATGTTCACACTTTGAATTGACCTATAGGCTACTACACATGCATGGATGGGTTCAAGAACGTCCAAGGGAAGGAATTAACTCAATAATTCAACACATTGATTGAATTAAGTCCATGCACAAAGGGGAGAACGAATTTACTAGGTTCATGCTGCCATTTATGAACTTACATGCCATTAAAGTGTTTAATTATGAAGATACATGTTCCATACAAGTGCATGAACGTCCCAAGGAGATGAATGCAACCTTTTGGTGCACATACAAGTCACTTGAAGCCTTTCTTTATGACTAAGCATTCATGCACAAACCAAGGGGGAAGAAAGTGTCCATTCAGCTAGATACGAACTGCCTTGGGGAGAGTCGAGTCATATGCGAGTTTGCCCGATCGTCTACGAGAAAGTATCATTCAGTTTGTTCAAAAAAGATGTTTCTAAATAAATTATGCGAAAGCTATTCAAGGGGTTCAAATGAAGGGTTTAAAATATGAATATTAAGGTTCGGTTTAAAGTAAATGAAAGAATGGAAAGAAGGAACTCAAAAGCAAGCACGAACCAATATTAGAAAATATCGACCCAAATGCTTATAGGCTTTCAAGGCGAAAATGAAAATAATAGAACCTCGACCCACTACTTAACAAAGTAGGAACCTCGGTATATGGGTGAACAAAACAGGGTTGACGCCACTACTAGGTAGATAAGTCAACAAAGTCTCAAACAAAGTTTAGAGAAGAAAATTCTCACAAGATTAAATTCAATAAAAAATTTGGCAAAAAGTCCTTTACAAATGAAAGAAAACAAATATTTATAGGCACATAGATGACCATTCAAATTCGGCGTCTAGGTGTTCACACAATAATAAAAACATTCACACTAATGTATTAAAATAGTTCATAAATTCGACAGATTCATGCACTAGCTGAATGGACACTTTCTTCCCCCTTGGTTTGTGCATGAATGCTTAGTCATAAAGAAAGGCTTCAAGTGACTTGTATGTGCACCAAAAGGTTGCATTCATCTCCTTGGGACGTTCATGCACTTGTACGGAACAAGTATCTTCATAATTAAACACTTTAATGGCATGTAAGTTCATAAATGGCAGCATGAACCTAGTAAATTCGTTATCCCCTTTGTGCATGCACTTAATTCAATCAATGTGTTGAATTATTGAGTTAATTCCTTCCCTTGGACGTTCTTGAACCCATCCATGCATATGTAGTAGCCTATAGATCAATTCAAAGTGTGAACATGTTCAAGGAGCTCTATGGTGATACGAGCACGCCCCGCGAACTTCATCGAGCAAGTCTGTCAAGCCGAGCATTGACATGTTGGCAAGCTGATCCCATCTCGTTTCTAGCTCCACGAGCTCCGTCTAGCTCAAATCCAGCTTATTCAAGCTCGATCCAACTTGCCTGAGCTAAACCGAGCTCACTCCTAGCTCATATTTAGCTCACGAGCTAAACCTTAGCTTAACTTCAGCTTAGGAGTTTAGCCTCAGCTCAACTTTAGCTCACGAGCTAAAACTTAGCTCATTTTAGTTTAAACTCGGTTTTGTCTTTAATACATTAAATAAAATTTGCACATATTCATTTAAGCATTAAACTTGTCTTATATTAATATTTGTTATTAATATATCATTGTCATTATATAAATTGATTATGTTCACATAGCCGAATTAATGCATGACATTAATGTGTTCACATCATGCCGAATTTATGAGTGTTCATGAGATGTCTTAATGACTTGTTTATTTCATGTAGGTACATTCCTTTGGACGGTACAATGTATGAATGAAGAAACATCTCTTTTGGGCATTCCACACTCATGAATGAAGAAGTATTAAATGCTGGTGCATGTACGGCTGGATGCAATGTTTCTACAAATTCAAGCATGTGTCGAATGCATGTATGGACATTAAAGGCTAGTCCATGAATGGATCAAATGCATGGGATGATAGAATGCATGAATGGCTTAAGTGCATGTATGGTGGCTGTCTCTTAACTTTCCAAGGCACTTATTCGGCCAAGAAGTAGCTGCTAACTAATTCTATGTTGACCATAGAGCTCCTTGAACATGTTCACACTTTGAATTGACGTATAGGCTACTACACATGCATGGATGGGTTCAAGAACGTCCAAGGGAAGGAATTAACTCAATAATTCAACACATTGATTGAATTAAGTGCATGCACAAAGGGGAGAACGAATTTACTAGGTTCATGCTACCATTTATGAACTTACATGCCATTAAAGTGTTTAATTATGAAGATACATGGTCCATACAAGTGCATGAACGTCCCAAGGAGATCAATGCAACCTTTTGGTGCACATACAAGTCACTTGAAGCCTTTCTTTATGACTAAGCATTCATGCACAAACTAAGGGGGAAGAAAGTGTCCATTCAGCTAGTGCATGAATCTGCCGAATTTATGAACTATTTTAATACATTAGTGTGAACGTTTTTATTATTGTGTGAACACCTAGATGCCGAATTTGAATGGTCATCTATGTGCCTATAAATATTTGTTTTCTTTCATTTGTAAAGGACTTTTGACTTTTGATCATTTGAATGAACTTTGTTCAAAGAGTGAGTTTTCTCCTCTCTAAATTCGTACGAGTTTCGATCTGACTTATCTAGCGTGCTAGTGGCGTCTATCGTTCTCTTTTGAACTTATCACCTTGCTTTGGTGTGGCGTTCAACCTTCTACAATTCCGCAATCCCACCTTGAACCGAATAGAAATCGGGGTGACACTTTTAGTGTTGAATCGTTTCTGGTGTTTAAGCTCATTTATCCATTCCACCGACTATCCTAGATTTTACCCAACTATAATATCTTTTTACAAAACCGAGCCTTCATTTATCAACTTCCATTTTTCTTATTTTTATACTTAAATCGAGCCTACTACCCTTATAAATTTACCATCACCTTAGCCAACCTTTAAAACCATTTGAAAGCTTCCGCATCTTTAGCCTTATTTCATCCTATTTCTGATAACTCAACTATTCCTCGTCGACGATCGGGCAATCAAGTGAATCGACTCAATCAACCGAGCCAGATCACATCATATGGTCAACACAGAATTAGTTAGTAGCTACTTCTTGGCCGAATAAGTGCCTTGGAAAGTTAGGAGACAGCCACCATACATGCACTTAAGCCATTCATGCATTCTATCATCCCATGCATTTGATCCATTCATGGACTAGCCTTTAATGTCCATACATGCATTCGACACATGCATGAATTTGTAGAAACATTGCATCTAGCCGTATGATACGGCCACGCCTCGGGCACACTTTTGGACCAGCTCCCTAAGCATTGCTTGCAAATCCATGCAAGCTGAAATAGTTCAATTTCTTTTCGTTGAGCTCCGTTTAGCTCGTTTCCAGCTCACTCGAGCTCAAGTCAGCTCAATCGAGCTCAATTTAGCTTCTTTCCAGCTCGTTAATTTTATTATTTGAATAATTTGAGTGATAGTTTTATTTTAATTATTTTTACTACAGCTCATAACTGAATTTTCTAGCTCAATTCAGCTCATCAAGAATTTTGACTATCATTGAGCTAGCCGAATTTATTATTAATTATATTTTATTTATGTCTTTATTTTAATTTGTTAAATATGTCTTGATATTATTTAATTTAAGCTGAATGTACCTTGAATCTAATTTGTTTATATCTTTTGTAGGTACATCCACATGTGGGAACACAATTAATGAGGATTCATGAACATTTCTGGTTCAATGTATGTTCGGGTACATGCATGACTACCTACAACGAATGGTTGCCTTAAAGATGATGCATGAATGATTCAATACAATGAATGGAAGAGTGCATGAATATCCACCTACATGCATCAGTGGCTGACCATTGAATTTCCTATGCACCTATTCGGCCAAAAGATATCTTTTGAAGTGTCCATTCACACCTTGGCCGAATCTAGACAAAGCTATTGGCATCCCATGCATTCATCAGCCCTCAAGTGAGCCGAATTTGGAAGAGACATTTAGCAAGGTGCATTCACATCAGATTCAATGAACTTGATGACACATACATGGATCTTCAAGTGAATGTTCAGCTGACCGAATTCATTCCCCAAAACAGCATAATGCCGTTCACACTTGGAGTTCACACCCATGTCTATTCAGTTGGCCATGTTCACACCTAAAGGACTCTTCAAGGCTGACTTTTCACACTTATTTTGGCCATTCACGTTCTCCTTTAATGCTGGTATTTTTTCAGCCAAGAGTTGCATCTTAATGAGCTCATTTAAGCTCATTGGCCGAACCTAGCTGCTGCCATGCACCTTTCCAAGCATTCCAAGTTCATTTGCTTAGTCAAGAAGCTGCCTATTGGACTTCAATCAGCTGAATTTAGCTACAACAACTTAATGCTTCAATTCTAGAATTTTCTAGCTTAATTTGCTTAGCCATGAAGATGACCATTCGGCTAGCTAGTACTTAGTCTATAAATAGTTTGCTATTTCATTTTGTGAGAGGACTTTTTTGTCAAATTTTTGAATGAACTATTGTTCTTGTGAGGTTACCTCCTCTCTTCTTTCGTTCGAGTCTCGAAGCGACTTATCTAGCTTGCTAGTGGTGTCAATCCGAACTCCATTGAACTTATCACCGAATCGGTGTGGCGTTCAACCATATTTTTATACCTTTGGTTCTTACCTCTATATAGGTATTGGGTCAAGGTTCGCTTCTATCCTTCCACAAATTTCACCTTAAGCAATATAAGTCCCGGGGCAATACTTTACATAGTATTGAATCGTTCTTAATACTTAAGTTCATTTTTTTTCATCTCCATCCTATTTATTAAATATAAACTTTATTTCTTTTCTTATTAAACCGAACCTACAAAATATCCGAATTTAGCCTATCTTTTGAACCCTTTTAAAAGTCTTCCGCTTAAACTGAAAACAATCTTCATCTTAAAACAATTTCGAACGAACTTCTCGTCGACGATCGGGCAACTTAAGTGAATCGACTCAATCAACCGAGCCGGATCACATCACCGTACATGCACCAGCATTTAATACTTCTTCATTCATGAGTGTGGAATGCGCAAAAGAGATGTTTCTTCATCCATACATTGTACCGTCCAAAGGAATGTACCTACATGAAATAAATAAGTCATTAAGATATCTCATGGACACTCATAAATTCGGCATGATGTGAACACATTAATGTTATGCATTAATTCAACTATGTGAACATAATCAATTTATGTAATGACTATGGCATATTAATAACAAATATTAATATAAGACAAGTTTAATGCTTAAATAAATATGTGCAAATTTTTATTTAATGCATTAAAGACAAAACTGAGTTTAAACTAAAATGAGCTAAGCTTTAGCTCGTGAGCTAAAGTTGAGCTGAGGCTAAACTCCAAGCTGAAGTTGAGCTGAGGTTTAGCTCGTAAGTTGAAAGTGAGCTAGGAGTGAGCTCAGTTTAGCTCAGGCAAGATGGATTGAGCTCGAATAAGCTGGATTTGAGCTAGACGGAGCTCGTGGAGCTGGAAACGAGCTTGGATCAGCTTGCCAACATGTCATTGCTCAGCTTGATAGACTTGCTCGATAAAGCTCGCGGGGCATGCTCGTATCACAGCTAGTGCATGAATCTGCCGAATTTATGAACTATTTTAATACATTAGTGTGAACGTTTTTATTATTGTGTTAACACCTAGATGCCGAATTTGAATGGTCATCTATGTGCCTATAAATATTTGTTTTCTTTCATTTGTAAAGGACTTTTTGCCAAAATTTTTATTGAATTTAATCTTGTGATAATTTTCTTCTTTAAACTTTGTTTGAGACTTTGTTGACTTATCTACCTAGTAGTGGCGTCAACCCTGTTTTGTTCACCCATATACCGAGGTTCCTACTTTGTTAAGTAGTGGGTCGAGGTTCTATCATTTTCATTCTCCACCTTGAAAGCCTATAAGCAATTGGGTCAATACTCTCTAGTATTGGTTCGTGCTTGCTTTTGAGTTCCTTCTTTCCATTCTTTCATTTACTTTAAACCAAACCTTAATATTCATATTTTAAACCCTTTCTTTGAACCCCTTGAATAGCTTCCGCATAATTTATTTAGAAACATCCTTTTTGAACAAACCGAACGATACTTTCTCGTAGACGATCGGGCAAACTCACATACGACTCGACTCTCCTCGAGGCGGTTCGTATCAATTAAGGTGGCAGCAAATATTAACATATTAAACACACTCATAAATTCAGCTAACACAATAAATAATTGTAGTAATTTGGACACATTAAATCCTAGTTCAACCAAGACATATTAATAACATGTAATAACCTAATTAAATTCGACACACCTATTTAAAATGTCCAGAATTAAACAACTTAATTATTTAAATAAATATGTTCAAATTTATTTAATGCATCAATCTTATTTAATAGCTAGGGACGAATAGACTTATTGAGCTCGATATAGGTACATGAGCTAGTGATGAGCTGGGGGTAAGCTCGTGAGCTAAATCCGAGATAGGTTCAGACTCGTAAGCTGGACCCGAGCTGGGGAGCTGGACATAAGCTGAATCTGAACTAGTAGCAAGTTGCGACTTGAACTGGAAGAGTTAATATAAGCCTCCTCACTGCGGCTGGGCTGAGTTTCATCCCAAATTTGAGCTACAAGAGCTGAAATAGAATCTTTGAAAGCCTTAGCTTGAGCTCCGGTGATAGGGCCTTGTGGTAACTTCAGATGATCTTTACTCGAACTAGCTGAACCGTTGGGCACGCTCGCATCAAGGAGCCTTTTGTTGCTGCCAAGCCTAGTCAATCAAATGGAAAAACTTGCAAGAATAAGAACGAGCCTACTTCCAACTGTTCTCAAGATATCAGGTGTTTTAGGTATTCTTTCAAGCATCAAGGAAAGAAACTCACCTTAGTGCCGCTCACTCTGGAACAAGTCCATGAGGACCAAATCAAACTGAAAAATTCTATTAAAACAAGTGAGGAAAAAGAAAAAGAGAATGAAAAAAAGCAAAAAGAGATTGAGAGTGAAAAAGAAATTGAAGAAAGAAGAGAATATGAATTAGAAAAAGAAACAAAAGAAAAAGATGTGGAAAGGGTAGTGAGGAATGTTTCCACTAACCAAGATATGAATTTTTCTTGTGTTGCTACTTTTCAGGTTCCCGAAAGATCGAAAGATAACTTTCAACTTCAATACCTCTCAAATGAAAGACGCTTTCATACGATCAACTTAGGCAAAGATGAAATCACACTACATGATCCCGAAGGTAAGTGAGGTAAGGAAATTTTAGAAACCGAGTCCAGTGCAGATTTGAAAATTATTGATAAAACTTTTGGTGACTTAGTTCTTAAAAGATCCCCTCATTTTGATCCGATTAATTGTTACTCTTCGATTGTGGTTGATAAAGTCATTACGAAAAGAAGCGTGATTTGTTATTCTCTTGATTTACCTTGTGTAAAATCCTCGAATTTGTCCAAATCTGTTTTGGAGAATAAGGTAACGAAATTTTCCAAATTTGTTTTCAATTTATATTCGTGCCTTAAACAGTTTATGTGGTTGTACATGAAGTTTGAGTTCCATTTGACAAAGGTTAACTCAACAACGGAGATTCGACAACACTATGCCCCCGATGAGCGAAGGTTTGTTTTAAATGAAAAAGGTAAAATCGACCCTTATTCTTCTGCTTATCGAGGTAAGATGCTTGAAACCTTTGAAACACTTTTGTACTCCTCGGATAGTGATAAAGATCGTGTTGATGAACACTTAGATCGAAACGTGCTTGACTGTCCTATTTTATTTATTGATGATCTATCTGTTTTGATGGTTGATAAAAAGATTCTTGTTTTTTATAATGCATGTGTGAGTGAATCTATAGACCGTCGATTAATGCATGGTATGATTATGCAACTCTGTGAACCATGTGAATCTTTTCAAATACCTACTTGTGACGATTATGTTTACCATTTGATTTATTCCTCGCAATTTATTCATGGTTTGTGGGAACAATGTGAGACGACTGAATGCCTTAAAACATGTCCATCTTTGTTTCAAATATTTGACGAGGCAGTGGTGAGTAAATTAGATTGTTTGCATGGTAATCTGAATCTGTCCATTCACATGCGTTATACCTGTTCTGTTATGCTTATGATTGGACTACAAGCTTGTTTCCGTTGCTATTTACTATCTCATGGCTATTCTTTTCAGTGGACTCAATTGCCATTAGTCCCGTTCGATAGAGGAAAGTCGAGTTCATTTGATTTTTCAGATTCGAGGACGAATCTTTTTGAGGAAGGGGGGAATGATACGAGTCACAAAAGCCCAAATTCTTGAAGGCGAGGCCCAATAAGCAAATTCCCAGCCCAATCAAGAAATCCATCCATACTTAGTTGAAAATCAAGCCAAATTGTCAAAGTGGCCCAAGTTGTAAAGTTTTATTTTATTTTTATTTATTTATTTATTTATTTACTTAGTTTAAATTTTTATGTCAATATTCAGTCCAAGAGTCCCAGATAAAATGACCTTTGACCGAATTTCCATATTAAAATAATTAGGAGTTTTTTTATTTTAGTTTTCTAATTAGATTAGGACTAGTTATAAGGCCTATTTAAAGGCATGGCTGTCCACCTTGTTAAACACTTATCATTATTATTAAAATTTCAGATTTGTTGAGAGCAGAATTTTCTTTGAGTTTTCTCCAAGATTTCTCTCTTGAGTTTTCTTTAGAAGTTGTTTTAACAATCTTGTGATTGTGGGAGCCATCTTCAACCTTCTTCTTGCCATTGATATTCTTTGGAGGGGAGATTAGAGCCGTTTGAAGGGAGTTGTGAGATCTTTCGAGATTTCAAGGCTTCTTAGGACTTATCTTTTAATTTCTTACTGTCAATTCTTTCTTTATTTCTACTTGTGCTGAATCATTATCTAATCTATTTTCTGTTCTTATTGTGTTTTCAGCCTTTTTCTATCTTAAAGAATCAGCCCAAAAATCCCCAATTTCTAGGGTTTTTCCATACTCTTTTTGGGTGAAATTAGATTGTCGAAATTTGGGGAAAACTATCTTGGTGTTCAATTGGGCAGAATCAAATCTCCTTGAGGGTTTCAAGAACCCTAACACTTATTTCTATTCTCAATTTGATTCTTTGCTGATTTGGGGATTTTATTTCAGATCTGAAAATTCAAAAATCTAATCTTTTAATTTTCTATTTCGTTTCAGATCTAATTGTTTAGGGTTTTCGTAGGAGTTTCTCGTGACTTGGCAACTCGATCTTGGTCCGCGCGCAACCCCATATCATGAACATTTTATATGGACTTTCATCTTGCGCATCCAAAACATGCATTCCATTGCAAGTTAAAGATAAACAACCAATACCATCAAAATGATATTTTTCAAAAGCAAGAATCTTCTTATCATTAGACAAAACAAATGGATCATCATCAATCAAAGAATGACAAATAGCCACGTCAAAGTTCAGATTCTTTCTAAAGACCAAATCATCAACAGTGTGTCCATCAACAATCGAGTAAGGCAGAAGTGCTTTAAAATTTTCAACATTCATACCTTGCTTACCTTTTGGCATAGGCGAACTAGGATCGTTGAGAACATTACCTTTTTCAGCCAAAATGAACCTTCTCTCCTTCGAGAGGTATTGGAGTTGAAAATTATCGTCACTTGGCCTTCCGGAGACCTGAAAAGAGGAAACAAAACAAGACAAATTCTCATGTGGTTTAGTAAACAGATTCCTCACTTTTTCTTGCTCTTTTGCCTCCTTTTCTCTCGTTTGTTTTTCTAACTCATTGTCTTTTCTTTCTTTTTCAATTTTCTCTTTTTCCTCACACTTTTGTTCAATCTCAATTTCTTTTTCGATTTCATTCTCTTTTTCACATCCTTTTTCAATCTCAATTTCTTTTTCCATGACACTCGTTTCTTTTACACTCTCGTTTCTTTCTTCAATCTCACTCTCTTTTTCAATTTCTTGTTCCTTTTCTTTCATTTCTTTTTTTCGTCTCTCGATTTCATTCCATATATGCTCATTTTCTCTCATCAACATTTCTTGTCTTTCCTTTCTTCTTATTTCTTTTTCTTTTTGCCTCGCTCTTTCATTATAGGATGGAGATGTTACAAATGAATCAGCACGAAATGACTCTCGTTGGGTATAATTGGAACGACTTTCATACAAAAAATGATCACCTCTTCAAGATTGATTCTTGGCGGACGAATACCTCGGTGCATACGAAGGACTACTTGTGATTTCTCGTTCGTCACCTCGGAAAGCTTTAAACTCAAAACTTGCTTTGCTTCGTCTTGAGTTCCTCGTTGAATAGGAATCATGGTATGAATCTCTTCCCAAAAAATCAATGGATGTGTGCCTTCGTGATGATCTTGTCTCCGTCTCTTCACCCGGTGAGTTTGGCTTCCATCGGGCTCTTTCCTCCACTCGATCCAATCGATCATGCAATTTATCAAATTTTGATTTCACCATTCTACGCATCTCTTGCATCAAATATTGGAATTCTGATTCGGGAAATGTTTCTCGAGACATGATTAAGTAATGACAAGAAGATGTTAGAAAAAATAATAAAGAAAATAAATACCTTACCACAAACCTCACAAATTCGCTCAAAAAGGAAATAATGATTTTCACTCGCACTCGTGTTTACATTCAAATTTTGGCTTTTTCTTTGATGTAATTTCACTCGTGCCTTTTCCACTCAACCTCTTCTCACAATTTCGTGATTTGTCTCGGTAGACTTAATTTGCTGCTTGAGGGTCGGTTTCAAATTGGTTACAAGGGATAATGTCGGGTTTAGGGTAGGCTGAATAAAGAAGAAAATTGGTTTAAAGTGTGGCGTTGGGATGGGTAAATAATGGTAGGAAGGAAACTTGATGATCGGAGTAATAAGAGATGAAAATAAAACTCACAAGACTTTTCACTTTTTTTTGTTCTTTTTTTACTTTTTTTTCTTTTTTTGCTCACTTCTTTTTTTTTTTGAATTTTGATTTTTTTTTGATGCTCCAATACAATAGTAAGGTAAATACAATAAAGAAAAGAGAAAATAAAATAAAATTACAACTCGAGATTTTTTTGATTTTTTTAAAACTTTTTTTTTTACAAACCTATCTTTCGAGATAGCTACGAACGTCGGTGCTCCTCATTTTGCAAGCTCTGATACCAAATGATGTGATCCAGCCCGATTAATTGAGTCGGGTTCACTTAAGATGCCCGATCGTCGACGAGAAGCTCGTTCAAATTTGTAGATAGATGGAGTTTGAATGTTTTATAAGTGGAAGGTAGGCAAAATAGGTTCAAAGGATGGGTTTTGGTTTGATGAAAGATAGGTTCGGTTTAACAAAGAATTAAGTTACAAAGATGATAAATAAATGGAAATGGATAAAGAACTCAAACTTTAAGAATGATTCAATACTAAAAAGTATTGCCCCGAGTCTTATATTGCTTAAGGTGAATTTTGATGAAGGATAGAAGCGGACCTTGACCCGTTACCTATATGGAGGTAAGAACCAAAGGTATAGGAAGATGGTTGAACGCCACACCGATTCGGTGATAAGTTCAATGGAGTTCGGATTGACACCACTAGCAAGCTAGATATGTCGCTTCGAGACTCGAACGAAAAAAGAGAGGAGGTAACCTCACAAGAACAAAAGTTCTATTAAGTTTAATTGATCAAATTCTGTTCACACAGGTATTTAACATGTTCACACAAATAGCATTAAAATCCAGTTCATGCTTGAAGATGGTACATGAATTGGCCGAACCATCATGATGCTTCACTTGATGCATTCATGCATCCTTAGCCTTGAAGAATCTCCATAATTCCATGAATGTGTAGCTCTTTAATGATCCTACATCTCCCTTGGCTGAATGAGGCATTAATGTGCCTAAAATACTTGAATGGTCATCTTGAAAATGCATGAATCATGCATGAAACGTCCCATGTATTTTCCCCCATAAATATGATCCATGAATCTTCAAATACATGAACTTTCAGCAACTCCCTCTTGCATGAACGTCCCAAATGCATGTGCTCCTTTAAATGCCATCCATTGAACCTCAATTGTGCATGCACACTCCCATACATTGCACCAATCCGTTCATGAACCTGCAGCAAATTAAATCAGCAAGTTAAATGCATTTCAAACACATTAAATGAGCAGCATATGAACTCAATAATTTGCACATTAAATTTGGCCATACATATTAACAATTTTAGACATATTTAAAACAACATAATTAATTAAGTATTTAATTTAGATATAATTAAAACACTTAATTAATTATTTGTCCAGATTTTAACAAATTAACTAACTTAAGATAAACAACTAATTTAACTAATGACAAATTAAATGGTTTATTTCAGCAAAATAAATGCAAGCTAAAGAAAGCTAAAAATAAGCTCATTGGGTTAAGATTGAGCTGAATTGAGCTTGAGTGAGTTGACTTGAGCTCGAGTGAGCTGGAAACGAGCTAAACGGAGCTTAACGAAATGAAATTGAACTAATTCAGCTCGCATGGATTTGCAAACAATGCTTAGGGAGCTGATCCAAAAGTGTGCCCGGGGCATGGTCGTATCAGGATGTACCTATGATACGAACCGCCTCGGGGAGAGTCGAGTCGTATGCGAGTTTGCCCGATCGTCTACGAGAAAGTATCGTTTGGTTTGTTCAAAAAGGATGTTTCTAAATAAATTATGCGGAAGCTATTCAAGGGGTTCAAATGAAAGGTTTAAAAAATATGAATATTAAGGTTCAGTTTAAAGTAAATGAAAGAATGGAAAGAAGGAACTCAAAAGCAAGCACGAACCAATATTAGAAAATATCGACCCAAATGCTTATAGGCTTTCAAGGCGAAAATGAAAATAATAGAACCTCGACTCGCTACTTAGCAAAGTAGGAACCTCAGTATAAGGGTGAAAGAAATAGGGTTGACGCCACTACTAGGTAGATAAGTCAACAAAGTCTCAAACAAAGTTTAGAGAAGAAAATTCTCACAAGATTAAATTCAATAAAAAATTTGGCAAAAAGTCCCTTACAATTGAAAGAAAACAAATACTTATAGGCACATAGATGACCATTCAAATTCAGCATCTAGGTGTTCACCCAATAATAAAAACGTTCACACTAATGTATTAAAATAGTTCATAAATTTGGCAGATTCATGAACTAGTTGAATGGACACTTTCTTCCCCCTAAGAGTGTGCATGAATGCTTAATCATAAAGAAAGGCTTCAAGTGACTTGTATGTGCACCAAAGGTTGCATTCATCTCCTTGGGACGTTCATGCACTTGTATGGAACATGTATCCTCATAATTAAACTCTTTAATAGCATGTAGGTTCATAAATGGCAGCATGAATCTAGTAAATTCGTTCTCCCCTTTGTGCATACACTTAATTCAATCAATGTGTTGAATTATTGAGTTAATTCCTTCCTTTGGACGTTCTTGAACCCATCCATGCATGTGTAGTATCTTATAGGTCAATTCAAAGTGTGAACAGCTACTTCTTGGCCGAATAAGTGCCTTGGAAAGTTAGGAGACAGCCACGATACATGCACTTAAGCCATTCATGCATTCTATCATCCCATGCATTTGATCCATTCATGGACTAGCTTTTAATGTCCATACATGCATTCGACACATGCATGAATTTGTAGAAACCTTGCATCTAGCCGCACATGCACCAGCATTTAATACTTCTTCATTCATGAGTGTGGAATGCCCAAAAGAGATGTTTCTTCATCCATACATTGTACCGTCCAAAGGGATGTACCTACATGAAATAAACAAGTCATTAAGATATCTCATGAACACTCATAAATTCGGCATGATGTGAACATATTAATTTCATGCATTAATTCAGCTATGTGAACATAATCAATTTATGTAATGACTATGACATATTAATAACAAATATTAATATAAGACAAGTTTAATGCTTAAATAAATATGTGCAAATTTTTATTTAATGCATTAAAGACAAAACCGAGTTTAAATTTTTATTTAATGAATTATTTAATCTCAAAGCTGAGATTAAACTCCTAAGCTGAAGTTGAGCCAAGGTTTAGCTCGTGAGTTGAAAGTGAGCTAGGAGTGAGCTCGGTTTAGCTCAGACAAGATGGATTGAGCTCGAATAAGTTGGATTTGAGCTGGACGGAGCTCGTGGAGCTGGAAATGAGCTGGGATCAGCTTGCCAACATGTCATTGCTCGGCTTGACAGACTTGCTCGATAAAGTTTGCGGGGCGTGCTCGTATCATTCCCCCCTCTTTTAGGCGACTTATCCTCAAGTCGAGCTGTTTATCCATGGGAGAACTTTGACTCATGCTGGTTTTCCTCGATCAAATGGGATGGAAGATGTCACACAAACTTGAAAAATTCTTACCACAGCCGGTAAAAAGAAACTTAAAGGAGTCAAATTCAAATGTGTTCGATAGTTCATAAAATATTCATTCAATCGAACATATGGCAAAAATCTCAATTGGACAAAGCAAGCATACGTAAATTTATCAAAAAGTTTCGTTAGACCATCGTTACAAACATGAAAACTAAGTTGGATCAAGGGATAATTGGTTGAAAATGATGGTAGGCACTTAAACACATTATTCCTCATCCAAAACATTTTAATTTCTTTAATCGAATATAGTAACTCATTTGGTCCCTTGTCTTGCTCATGCAAGGTATGCCATGGCCAAAGGTATGCTAACTCTTCCTTTCGTTTTTGAACAACATGAGGGGAGTCTCCAAATTCCAACGTAATAATCACATCATCACAATGCCAAAAGGAAAAATCCATCACATCAAAGTATAAATAATTTCCAAACAACCAATCAATGGAATTTTCAACTTCAATCGAATTGAGCAAAGATATTTGAAAATTTTTAGATGACTTACCTTGACGAATATGAAGAGAAGACAATTGAGGATTGGGTTTACCTTTCTCGGTCAAAATGAATTGACACAAATCGTCTCGGGAAGAGTCGAGTCGTATGTAGATTGCCCGAACGTCTACGAGAAGTTACGTTAGGATTAGTTGAGTTGAAGGTATAGTCAGAGTAGAAAGAGGGGTACGAATGGAATGGTAGGAACGAAAGGGTAGGAACAAAATGGTATGAACAAATTGGTCGGTTTAGGTTTGATTAGGTAAAGAAGAAAGAACGGGTTTGAACTACTAAAGGTACTTTCAAGAACCAAATACCGAAATGGTATCGACCCGTTGATTTAGCCTTTTGAGTTCGGTTATAGGTTTGGTAAGGGAAACCTCGACCCACTATCTAACAAGATAGGAACCTCGGTATGTTAAACGCCACACTACGAATAGTGATAAGTTCAGGTACGACAAAGAACACGGTTGACACAACTAGAACACTAGGATCGCCAAACGAATCTTTGAACGAAATATAAGAAAAGTTTGCCTCACGATCTTGGCAGCATAACATTAACAAAAGTTTCAAAAGTCCTTTACATGGAAATTGAACAAGTATTTATAGGCCTAAGTCTAGGTAGCCGATTGGCCTTTCATGCTTACACATTAATTAAAGAAAATTCTAGAAAAATAACTCTTAATATGCATGACCAGATTCGGTTTTGGGAATGGTGGATGAATGCATCTTCATGCTTAAGAAAACTCAAAGTGAATGCATGATATCCAATGGTCACTTGTAGATTCGGCCAACCTTGTTAAATGAAGCAATGTTTGGCCAAAAAGTATGAATTAATTGTGGACACTCCAAGGGCCATCATGTGTGTGAAACCAAATGTTGAAGAGTCTTCTAGTGTGAACAAGGTGAACCGAATGGTCTTGCCATGTGAACATAGGTGTGAACGAATTAAGGAGAGTCATGGGGAAGCTAATTGGCCAAGCTATCTTCATGCATGTGTGAGTGCCCTTTGGCCGAATGGTCACCTTGGAGAATGAAGAGATAGCACACCATACATGAATGGAAACATTCATGAACCTTAAAGACATTGAATATGGTCATACATGCACTTGGCCGAACATGCACCTAAGAGATTCAAGCCCCCCAGCCGTCCATGCACCTTCAAAATTCATGCTTGTTTTTAATCTCCATATGTCCATTGCGTTCCTACAAGAAATGTGAACATAATTAATTCAAACTAATGTGAACACAAATATCAACATTAAATTCGGTTATGACAAATTTAATTATCATCAATAAACACTTTTAAGACATACTTAATATAACTAATGTGAACTAAATTTAATATGTTGGATATTAATTAACTAATTATTGAACTTATTAATTAAAAAGTCAATAGTAGTCAAATGAATTCAAAGTGAACTCCATGAGCTGATGGTTAATTCATGAGTTAAACTCGAGCTGGGCTTAAACTCGTGAGCTGATAATGAGCTGGTCCCGAGCTAATGAGCTGGTGTGGAGCTACATGGGAGCTAACTTGAACTGAAGGTGAGCTCGGTGAGCTGAACTGAACTTGTAGAAAAGTTCGGCATGGATTTCCAAAATGGCCACTAACTGGTTCGATAGGTCTAGCATTGACATCATCCCACACATGCTGAATTAAAGCTATAACGGCTTCTTTAAATTGTTTTGCACGAGCCCTTGTGATCGGCCCTTGAGGTAGCACCATCGAATCTCGGCTTGGACTTGACTTATGGGAAGCCGTGATCGTATCATGAATCTTCTCTCTTTGGATAGATAACGTAAGACAAACCTATTACTCTGATAAATTTGAATAGGTGGTGACGCACCATGACATGTCTTGCTCCTCGAGGGGTGGAATTCACAAAAATAAGACTGGTTAGTATTATCGAAAACTATGGACTTAAATGGAAAAGGAAAGTTACCATGGAAATTTGATTCAATTCCAAAAACATAGGTTGGCCTTACCTTCTCGAAATGAAACGAAAATTTCAGATGTGGCCAAACAAGGTGATTAATAAATGAATCAAAACTGAAACCCAAATCATTGAATTTCACCTTCCTATCAAAAGTTTGAACATCAAGCAAACATATTTTGATTGCAAATGATGCAAAGTGCTTAATGTTTCCATAAAATGAATTCATGTAGCAAATACCAGGCTTGAACACACAAACTCGATCATTTGATTCAGCAGGCAACATGTTAAATAAGGAAAATATAATCAACTCATCGCATGATTCAAATTTCACTCGTTCAATCAGACTTGAAAAATTGGCGCAACCAAGCATATTCATTTTATCACCAAAGAAACGATGCAACATGTTATCATGCAAGTAAATCAAAGGAAACTTAAACATGCAAATACTCGAACAATCTTGCATCGTAATTTCTACTCGAACAGATAGATCAAAGCATGGAAATCTTGCACAAAATTTTAGAGATTTATCTTGAAGAACAAAGTCAAACAGATCAATTACTTCATGCAAAAATCTTTTAACGCATATATCGAGCAAAGAAGTTGTGTTCATGCAACCTTTCAAAAATTCAAATCCATCACAAATCATTTGAATAGGCACGTTTAAACAGAAAGATGAATTCAAAGAATTTTTATAATCAAACAAATCAAAACGTGAAAAACTGCTATCACACACATTCACAATTTGCACAGGATGAACTAGTCCAACAGAATCAACAGAATTGTCGTTATAAAACATGTCATAAGACAGAATCTTCATGACATCTTTTGAAACAACATCGTTAACATTAGTATGTGAACAGTAATTAACCAAATCAAAAGATGGAAGATTTTCAAAAATAAGGCCATAAAAATCTATATGAGCAACTTTGTATTCAAATGGCCTCGAATCAATAAATAAGGAATCCTTACCTTTCTTACCTTCAATTGCAAGGGGGTGACTGTCATTCGTGAACTTACATTTTTCAAACAACCTAAAACACCTCTCGTTTGGAAGGTAATGTAGATGGAATTGGTCGCACAAACTTCTAGGAACCTGAAAAGTTAATTCACAAGAAGATCGAACAGGTGGGTTAGTAGAAACAATCCTCACTTGCTCACTTGTTTTCTCACTCGATTCTTTTTCTTCTGAATCACTCATTTCTTTTGTTTTAATTTCTTTTTCATCTTCTTTTTCACTCACAAATTTCTTTTCGTTCTCTTTTTCAATCTCATTTTCTTTTTCTTTTTCTTTTTGCTTTTCAAAGGCTTTTTCGAAGGCTTTTTCAAGTTCTCTCAAGATTCGCTCATTTTCTCTCTTACTTGCCTCTTGCCTCTCTTTTCTTTTTATTTCATTTTCTTTTTCTTCTTTTGCTTTTTCTTTTCTTTTCTTTGTTTTCTCTTTACAAGAATGTACAAAAGAACGATGAGAATACAAATCTTGTTCGAAAGATGAAGAACTATTTGCATATGATTCACAATCAAAACTTCGTGAAGAATACTCCGAGTAAGATTTCTTTGAAGATCTAGTAGGAGTATGTCTTTCTCTTCGAACGCCATCTTGGAATGAATCAAAATCATAATCGGCTTCTCGTCTTCTCGAATTTCTTGATGAAAAGGACTTTCGATCGAAGTCACTTCTTGAATTCGCTTATGAATTGATACGAGCACACCCCGCGAACTTCATCGAACAAGCCTGTCAAGCCGAGCATTGACATGTTGGCAAGCTGATCCAAGCTCGTTTCCAGCTCCACGAGCTCTGTCCAGCTCAAATCCAGCTTATTCGAGCTCAATCCAACTTGCCTGAGCTAAACCTAGCTCACTCCTAGCTCATATTCAGCTCACGAGCTAAACCTTAGCTCAGCTTCAGCTTAGGAGTTTAATCTCAGCTCAACTTTAGCTCACGAGCTAAAGCCTAGCTCATTTTAGTTTAACTCAGTTTTGTCTTTAATGCATTAAACAAAATTTGCACATATTTATTTAAGCATTAAACTTGTCTGATATTAATATTTGTTATTAATATGTCATAGATATCACATAACTTAAATGTGTGTGCTGAATTTATGTGTGTTCACATGATGTCTTATGAATTGTTTTATTTCTTGTAGGTACAATGCTCATGGACGGCGCAATGAATGCTTGAAGAAACATCTCTTTTGGACATCCCACATGCATGAATGAACAACATTTAGTTAGGTGCATGTATGACCAGATTCAAGGTGTTTACAAGTTCATGTATTTGCCAAATACATGAATGCCCAAAATACATGAATGATGAAGATTCATGCATGAATGTATCTAGAAGATCCAATCCCTTTGGACGGTACACATGCATGCATGGAAGGAAATTAATGCAAGTTCATGTAGGGCTTGGTGCAATGTATGAAGAGGTGCATGTAGAATTAAGGTTCAATGGACGGCATTTAAGGGAGTACATGTACTGGAGACGTTCATGCAAGTAGGGGCTATTTAATGTTCATGTTTTGAAGGTTCATGGACCGAATTTATGGAGGAACATACATTGGGACGTTTCATGCATGATCCATGCATTTTCAAGCTAACCATTCAAGTATTCAAGGTGCATTAAAGCTTCATTCAGCCAAGGGGGATGATGGAACATTAAAGGGCTACACATTCATTGATATTCATGATTTTTCTTCTAGAATTATCTAGGTGTTTATGTCCGAATTTCTTAGCTTCTAAGCTTGTCCATTCACCTACTTTTATTTAGGCTATAAATATATGTTATTTCATTTGTAAGAGGTTAGACTTTTCACTTAATGAAACTTTGTTAAACTTTTATGGAATTTGTGAGATTTCTTTCTCTCATATTTCGTTGAGGACTTCGTTGGCTTATCTAGGAAGCCTAGTGGCGTCAATCCTGTTCTTCACTATCCCGAACTTATCACTATCAAATAGTGTGGCGTTCACCCATATACCGAGGTTCCTACTTTGCTAAGTAGCGGGTCGAGGTTTATCACTTTCATCCTCCACCTTGAAAGCCTATAAGCATTTTGGGCCGATATTTTCTAATATTGGTTCGTGCTTGCTTTTAAGAACTCTTTTCTTCCATATCCATCATCTATTTACTTCTTTCACTTTCCCTTCCAATTTAGCCGAATATTCATATTATTCTTATCCATAAACCATCATAGAACCATTATACATAGCTTCCGTCCTATTTTTTCCATCAACTTCATTTCAAAAGTGAATTGAACGATACTTTCTTGTAGACGATCGGGCAACTCAGCATACGACTCGACTCTCCCCGAGGCGGTTCGTATCATGAATATGAGTCATAGTATGAATCTCTTTGTCTCGAAGTAGATGACGAAAAGGAATCACGATTGGAACTTTTTTTAGGTAGTAGTCGGGGGTATATCTCCGTGGGGTTCTTGGTTCCGTTTTATGACTTGAAGAAACTCGATCACTTTAGTCTCGTTTAGTCACCATTCTTCGCATTTCTTGAACCAAGTATTGGTATTCCGATTCAGTGAACTCTTCGTGTGACATGATTTTTGTTGCTAAAAAGAAAATGTTAGATCACAAAATAAAATGAAAAAAAATAAGTACCTCACCACAAACCTCACAATTTCACTCGAAAAGAAGAAGAAAAAAAAGGTGTCACTCCCGCTCGTGTTTACACTCGTTTGGCTTTTATCTCCACTCGAATGATCTCACTCGCTCATGACTTTTTCCGCTCCTTTCTCCTCTTATAACCTTGTAACAGACTTAGTATGACTTGATCTCTAGTATTGTGGGCCGGTTTCAAATGGTTTTACAAAGGGTAGCATATGAGGGGTTACGGGTTGGCTAAAAGAAAAGGAAATTGGGTAAAAAAAAGTGTGGCGTGGATGAGATTAGAATAGAAGATGAATCAGGAACGATATCAAACCAAGGGCTTTGACATTCGAACAACAATCGAATTGCATTAAACACTTTTTTTCAGATTTTTTTTCTTTTCAAAAATTTTTTTGAATTTTTTTTTCAAATTTTTTTTGACTTGTATAACTTTTTTTTGTACTATATTGACAAACTAAATATAATAAAACACTTTTTGTACACGATTTTTTTTCTTCGGCTGCGTAGATTTTTGTTTTTATAACAACAGCAGCTAATTAATCAAAATGAGAAAACTTCGGTATACGAAATTTTTTTTTCTCTACTCTTTTTTTTTTCCGGATCCTACTTACTTGCGTTCACTTGGACTAGCCCAGGATTAATTTTGTAGCACGATCTTCTCGTTTTAGTAGCTCTGATACCAAATGATACGAACCGCCTCGGGGAGAGTCGAGTCGTATGCGAGTTTGCCCGATCGTCTATGAGAAAGTATCGTTCAGTTTGTTCAAAAAGGATGTTTCTAAATAAATTATGCGAAAGCTATTCAAGGGGTTCAAATGAAGGGTTTAAAAAATATGAATATTAAGGTTCGGTTTAAAGTAAATGAAAGAATGGAAAGAAGGAACTCAAAAGCAAGCACGAACCAATATTAGAAAATATAGACCCAAATGCTTATAGGCTTTCAAGGCGAAAATGAAAATAATAGAACCTCGACCCGCTACTTAGCAAAGTAGGAACCTCGGTATAAGGGTGAAAGAAACAGGGTTGACACCACTACTAGGTAGATAAGTCAACAAAGTCTCAAACAAAGTTTAGAGAAGAAAATTCTCACAAGATTAAACTCAATAAAAAATTGGCAAAAAGTCCCTTACAATTGAAAGAAAACAAATACTTATAGGCACATAGATGACCATTCAAATTTGGCATCTAGGTGTTCACACAATAATAAAAACGTTCACCTAATGTATTAAAATAGTTCATAAATTTGGCAGATTCATGAACTAGTTGAATGGACACTTTCTTCCCCCTAAGAGTGTGCATGAATGCTTAATCATAAAGAAAGGCTTCAAGTGACTTGTATGTGCATCAAAGGTTGCATTCATCTCCTTGGGACGTTCATGCACTTGTATGGAACATGTATCCTCATAATTAAACTCTTTAATAGCATGTAGGTTCATAAATGGCAGCATGAACCTAGTAAATTCGTTCTCCCCTTTGTGCATACACTTAATTCAATCAATGTGTTGAATTATTGAGTTAATTCCTTCCTTTGGACGTTCTTGAACCCATCCATGCATGTGTAGTATCTTATAGGTCAATTCAAAGTGTGAACAGCTACTTCTTGGCCGAATAAGTGCCTTGGAAAGTTAGGAGACAGCCACGATACATGCACTTAAGCCATTCATGCATTCTATCATCCCATGCATTTGATCCATTCATGGACTAGCCTTTAATGTCCATACATGCATTCGACACATGCATGAATTTGTAGAAACCTTGCATCTAGCCGTACATGCACCAGCATTTAATACTTCTTCATTCATGAGTGTGGAATGCCCAAAAGAGATGTTTCTTCATCCATACATTGTACCGTCTGATACGACCATGCCCCGGGCACACTTTTGGATCAGCTCCCTAAGCATTGTTTGCAAATCCATGCGAGCTGAATTAGTTCAATTTCATTTCGTTAAGCTCCGTTTAGCTCGTTTCCAGCTCACTCGAGCTCAAGTCAACTCACTCAAGCTCAATTCAGCTCAATCTTAACCCAATGAGCTTATTTTTAGCTTTCTTTAGCTTGCATTTATTTTGCTGAAATAAACCATTTAATTTGTCATTAGTTAAATTAGTTGTTTATCTTAAGTTAGTTAATTTGTTAAAATCTGGACAAATAATTAATTAAGTGTTTTAATTATATCTAAATTAAATACTTAATTAATTATGATGTTTTAAATATGTCTAAAATTGTTAATATGTATGGCCAAATTTAATGTGCAAATTATTGAGTTCATATGCTGCTAATTTAATGTGTTTGAAATGCATTTAACTTGCTGATTTAATTTGCTGCAGGTTCATGAACGGATTGGTGCAATGTATGGGAGTGTGCATGCACAATTGAGGTTCAATGGATGGCATTTAAAGGAGCACATGCATTTGGGATGTTCATGCAAGAGGGAGTTGCTGAAAGTTCATGTATTTGAAGATTCATGGATCATATTTATGGGGGAAAATACATGGGACGTTTCATGCATGATTCATGCATTTTCAAGATGACCATTCAAGTATTTTAGGCACATTAATGCCTCGTTCAGCCAAGGGAGATGTAGGATCA
This sequence comes from Gossypium hirsutum, assembly GCF_007990345.1. Lineage (NCBI taxonomy): Eukaryota > Viridiplantae > Streptophyta > Magnoliopsida > Malvales > Malvaceae > Gossypium > Gossypium hirsutum. The sequence continues at coordinate 66,044,441 of NC_053429.1, read as the reverse complement.
TTAAAGAGCTGCACATTCATGGAATTATGGAGATTCTTCAAGGCTAAGGATGCATGAATGCATCAAGTGAAGCATCATTATGGTTCGGCCAATTCATGTACCATCTTCAAGCATGAACTGGATTTTAATGCTATTTGTGTGAACATGTTAAATACCTGTGTGAACAGAATTTAAGTTAGTGTGAACAACATAGATGCCGAATATCAATAGGCATTGTAGGCTTATAAATAGCTTACTTGTTTATTGTAAAAGGTTACAGAATTTGATTATTGAAAACTTGATTGTGAGGTTTCCTCCTATCCTATTTCGTACGAGTCTCGTTCTGACTTATCTAGCTCGCTAGTGGCGTCAACCCGACTTCTTGAACTTATCACCATCCTGGTGTGGCGTTCATCCACCTTTTTATACCTTTGGTTCCTACCTCCCTATAGGTAATGGGTCAAGGTCCATCTTCGACTTCCATTAAACCCACCTTAAGCAATATAAGTCTCGGGGCAATACTTTACATGGTATTGAATCGTTCTTCGCTTGAGTTCTATTTTTCCATTCCATTTTAACTATTAAATTATAAACAATATTTCTTTATTTCACCGAGCCTATCAAACTTCTATCCAAACGATCTTTTGAACCCATTTTCCAAACTTCCGCTATAAAAAAATCATCTAACTCCATCTATCTACAAAATCGAACAAACTTCTCGTCGACGATCGGGCAATCAAGTGAATCGACTCAATCAACTGAGCCGGATCACATCATTTGGTATCAGAGCTACTAAAACGAGGAGTACCGATGTTCGTATCAAGCTCAGAATAGGTTCGTAACGTAAAAAAAAGTCAAAAAAATAAAAAAAAATTGAGTTAGAATTTAATTTTTTTTCTCTTCCTTGTATTTTGTTTACTATTGTATTGGATTTAAAAAAAAAGAAGAAATTCAGAAAAAAAAATTTCAAAAAAAAGGAAAAAAAAGAAGTGACAAAAAAATCGAGTTAAAAAAAAAGAAGAAAGAAAAAAAAGTGAAAAGTCTTGCGAGTTTTTATCATTATCACTTATTACTCCGATCATCAAGTTTCCCTTCCTACCATTATTTACCCATCCCAACGCCACACTTTAAATCAATTTTCTTCTTTATTCAGCCTACCCTACACCCGACATTATCCCTTGTAACCAATTTGAAACCGACCCTCAAGCAGCAAATTAAGTCTACCGAGACAAATCACAAAATTGTGAGAAGAGGTTGAGTGGAAAAAGGCACGAGTGAAATTACATCAAAGAAAAAGCCAAAATTTGAATGTAAACACGAGTGCGAGTGAAAATCATTATTTCCTTTTCGAGCGAATTTGTGAGGTTTGTGGTAAGGTATTTATTTTCTTTATTATTTTTTCTAACATCTTCTTGTCATTACTTAATCATGTCTCGAGAAACATTTCCCGAATCAGAATTCCAATATTTGATGCAAGAGATGCGTAGAATGGTGAAATCAAAATTTGATAAATTGCATGATCGATTGGATCGAGTGGAGGAAAGAGCCCGATGGAAGCCAAACTCACCGGGTGAAGAGACGGAGACAAGATCATCACGAAGGCACACATCCATTGATTTTTTGGGAAGAGATTCATACCATGATTCCTATTCAACGAGGAACTCAAGACGAAGCAAAGCAAGTTTTGAGTTTAAAGCTTTCCGAGGTGACGAACGAGAAATCACAAGTAGTCCTTCGTATGCACCGAGGTATTCGTCCGCCAAGAATCAATCTTGAAGAGGTGATCATTTTTTGTATGAAAGTCGTTCCAATTATACCCAACGAGAGTCATTTCGTGCTGATTCATTTGTAACATCTCCATCCTATAATGAAAGAGCGAGGCAAAAAGAAAAAGAAATAAGAAGAAAGGAAAGACAAGAAATGTTGATGAGAGAAAATGAGCATATATGGAATGAAATCGAGAGACGAAAAAAAGAAATGAAAGAAAAGGAACAAGAAATTGAAAAAGAGAGTGAGATTGAAGAAAGAAACGAGAGTGTAAAAGAAACGAGTGTCATGGAAAAAGAAATTGAGATTGAAAAAGGATGTGAAAAAGAGAATGAAATCGAAAAAGAAATTGAGATTGAACAAAAGTGTGAGGAAAAAGAGAAAATTGAAAAAGAAAGAAAAGACAATGAGTTAGAAAAACAAACGAGAGAAAAGGAGGCAAAAGAGCAAGAAAAAGTGAGGAATCTGTTTACTAAACCACATGAGAATTTGTCTTGTTTTGTTTCCTCTTTTCAGGTCTCCGGAAGGCCAAGTGACGATAATTTTCAACTCCAATACCTCTCGAAGGAGAGAAGGTTCATTTTGGCTGAAAAAGGTAATGTTCTCAACGATCCTAGTTCGCCTATGCCAAAAGGTAAGCAAGGTATGAATGTTGAAAATTTTAAAGCACTTCTGCCTTACTCGATTGTTGATGGACACACTGTTGATGATTTGGTCTTTAGAAAGAATCTGAACTTTGACGTGGCTATTTGTCATTCTTTGATTGATGATGATCCATTTGTTTTGTCTAATGATAAGAAGATTCTTGCTTTTGAAAAATATCATTTTGATGGTATTGGTTGTTTATCTTTAACTTGCAATGGAATGCATGTTTTGGATGCGCAAGATGAAAGTCCATATAAAATGTTCATGATACGGGGTTGCGCGCGGACCAAGATCGAGTTGCCAAGTCACGAGAAACTCCTACGAAAACCCTAAACAATTAGATCTGAAACGAAATAGAAAATTAAAAGATTAGATTTTTGAATTTTCAGATCTGAAATAAAATCCCCAAATCAGCAAAGAATCAAATTGAGAATAGAAATAAGTGTTAGGGTTCTTGAAACCCTCAAGGAGATTTGATTCTGCCCAATTGAACACCAAGATAGTTTTCCCCAAATTTCGACAATCTAATTTCACCCAAAAAGAGTATGGAAAAACCCTAGAAATTGGGGATTTTTGGGCTGATTCTTTAAGATAGAAAAAGGCTGAAAACACAATAAGAACAGAAAATAGATTAGATAATGATTCAGCACAAGTAGAAATAAAGAAAGAATTGACAGTAAGAAATTAAAAGATAAGTCCTAAGAAGCCTTGAAATCTCGAAAGATCTCACAACTCCCTTCAAACGGCTCTAATCTCCCCTCCAAAGAATATCAATGGCAAGAAGAAGGTTGAAGATGGCTCCCACAATCACAAGATTGTTAAAACAACTTCTAAAGAAAACTCAAGAGAGAAATCTTGGAGAAAACTCAAAGAAAATTCTGCTCTCAACAAATCTGAAATTTTAATAATAATGATAAGTGTTTAACAAGGTGGACAGCCATGCCTTTAAATAGGCCTTATAACTAGTCCTAATCTAATTAGAAAACTAAAATAAAAAAAACTCCTAATTATTTTAATATGGAAATTCGGTCAAAGGTCATTTTATCTGGGACTCTTGGACTGAATATTGACATAAAAATTTAAACTAAGTAAATAAATAAATAAATAAATAAAAATAAAAATAAAACTTTACAACTTGGGCCACTTTGACAATTTGGCTTGATTTTCAACTAAGTATGGATGGATTTCTTGATTGGGCTGGGAATTTGCTTATTGGGCCTCGCCTTCAAGAATTTGGGCTTTTGTGACTCGTATCATTCCCCCCTTCCTCAAAAAGATTCGTCCTCGAATCTGAAAAATCAAATGAACTCGACTTTCCTCTATCGAACGGGACTAATGGCAATTGAGTCCACTGAAAAGAATAGCCATGAGATAGTAAATAGCAACGGAAACAAGCTTGTAGTCCAATCATAAGCATAACAGAACAGGTATAACGCATGTGAATGGACAGATTCAGATTACCATGCAAACAATCTAATTTACTCACCACTGCCTCGTCAAATATTTGAAACAAAGATGGACATGTTTTAAGGCATTCAGTCGTCTCACATTGTTCCCACAAACCATGAATAAATTGCGAGGAATAAATCAAATGGTAAACATAATCGTCACAAGTAGGTATTTGAAAAGATTCACATGGTTCACAGAGTTGCATAATCATACCATGCATTAATCGACGGTCTATAGATTCACTCACACATGCATTATAAAAAACAAGAATCTTTTTATCAACCATCAAAACAGATAGATCATCAATAAATAAAATAGGACAGTCAAGCACGTTTCGATCTAAGTGTTCATCAACACGATCTTTATCACTATCCGAGGAGTACAAAAGTGTTTCAAAGGTTTCAAGCATCTTACCTCGATAAGCAGAAGAATAAGGGTCGATTTTACCTTTTTCATTTAAAACAAACCTTCGCTCATCGGGGGCATAGTGTTGTCGAATCTCCGTTGTTGAGTTAACCTTTGTCAAATGGAACTCAAACTTCATGTACAACCACATAAACTGTTTAAGGCACGAATATAAATTGAAAACAAATTTGGAAAATTTCGTTACCTTATTCTCCAAAACAGATTTGGACAAATTCGAGGATTTTACACAAGGTAAATCAAGAGAATAACAAATCACGCTTCTTTTCGTAATGACTTTATCAACCACAATCGAAGAGTAACAATTAATCGGATCAAAATGAGGGGATCTTTTAAGAACTAAGTCACCAAAAGTTTTATCAATAATTTTCAAATCTGCACTGGACTCGGTTTCTAAAATTTCCTTACCTCACTTACCTTCGGGATCATGTAGTGTGATTTCATCTTTGCCTAAGTTGATCGTATGAAAGCGTCTTTCATTTGAGAGGTATTGAAGTTGAAAGTTATCTTTCGATCTTTCGGGAACCTGAAAAGTAGCAACACAAGAAAAATTCATATCTTGGTTAGTGGAAACATTCCTCACTACCCTTTCCACATCTTTTTCTTTTGTTTCTTTTTCTAATTCATATTCTCTTCTTTCTTCAATTTCTTTTTCACTCTCAATCTCTTTTTGCTTTTTTTCATTCTCTTTTTCTTTTTCCTCACTTGTTTTAATAGAATTTTTCAGTTTGATTTGGTCCTCATGGACTTGTTCCAGAGTGAGCGGCACTAAGGTGAGTTTCTTTCCTTGATGCTTGAAAGAATACCTATTGGTACGACCATCGTGAGTGACTTTTCGATCCAGTTGCCATGGTTCTCCTAGCAACAAATGGCAGGCTTGAATAGGCATTACGTCGCACACAACTTCGTCTTGATACTTACTGATAGAAAAGGCGATGCGCACTTGTTGAGTGACCCTAAATTGGCCTTCGTTGCTAAGCCCTTGTAGTTGATAAGGTTGTGGATGCTTGGTAGTGGTTAAGCAAAGCTTTTCCACCATCGTCGTGCTGGCTATGTTCGAGCAACTTTCACCATCAATAATAACTCTACAAAGCTTACCTTGTACGTGGCAGCGAGTATGAAAGAGATGTTCTCGTTGCTGCTCGCTCTTTGGTTTTGCCAAAGATGATTGTCCATGATCATGACAATCATCATCCATTCTAGGGACACGTTGAGGGTTGCACCTATGGGGCTGGTTATTCCTATCTTCTTTGATTGGATTTCGATATTGAGGTTCTTGATTCAATTGCACCTCATTGATGGTAGCAGTCAAAGCTCGAAGGGCAGCATTTATTTGTGTGATTGCAGCAGCGTGTCCTTCTAACTGTTGTTGGACTTCCATAAGTGTATCATTATGGTCATCTTTAGACATCTTCTAAAAAAGCTGCAAAAATAAATACTCAACACTCAAAAATAAAAGTTAGCAAACCTTACCGTTAATCACTCAAAAAGAAAAATCAAATTCTCAATGAGGTCGAATTCAATCTTGTGAGTTCTTTATCAGAGTTTATATCAACCAATTAGAGAGTGTGAACCAAACTACCAAGAATCCTAATTTGCACTAGGATGCCAAAAACTGACGAGACACCAATTGATTCGTGTTGCACCGAGGAAGAATTGGGCACACGTTTAAATCCTACTAACACAAAAAACAAGAAGGTGTTAGATATTGTAAAGGGAGAATAAAAAGCAAACAAATGAAAACCTACAGCTAAGAATCAATAAAAATTGTTGAAAACAGAAAACCCGAAAAACTGCGGAGTAACTTGACAACTTCGTTCGAGGTGTTCCCGATCTCAAAAAATCACAAAATTAAATCTGGAATGTCTTCAAATATTGAATTTTTTATCTGGAAAATTTGGGCACCAAATTCAACCCGCTGAATATTTTTTAATTTTTTATTGGATTTCGTATTTTTTCAATTTTTTGACTTTTTCGACTTATTTTTTTGCGGGAAATATTTTTGTATATTCAATAACAGTGCCAAAAATATGTATGTAAAATTTCAGATCAATCAGAAAACGTTTACCCACTCAAATGAATTTTTTTTGAAAATTTTTCTGGGTAAAACTGCTGTTTGTAATTTAAAAATAGAGATCAGTTTAGAAATCAACCAAGAACACCCAAAACGCCCAAAATCTGATACCAAATGATACGGGGTTGCGCGCGGACCAAGATCGAGTTGCCAAGTCACGAGAAACTCCTACGAAAACCCTAAACAATTAGATCTGAAACGAAATAGAAAATTAAAAGATTAGATTTTTGAATTTTCAGATCTGAAATAAAATCCCCAAATCAGCAAAGAATCAAATTGAGAATAGAAATAAGTGTTAGGGTTCTTGAAACCCTCAAGGAGATTGTGATTCTGCCCAATTGAACACCAAGATAGTTTTCCCCAAATTTCGACAATCTAATTTCACCCAAAAAGAGTATGGAAAAACCCTAGAAATTGGGGATTTTTGGGCTGATTCCTTAAGATAGAAAAAGGCTGAAAACACAATAAGAACAGAAAATAGATTAGATAATGATTCAGCACAAGTAGAAATAAAGAAAGAATTGACAGTAAGAAATTAAAAGATAAGTCCTAAGAAGCCTTGAAATCTCGAAAGATCTCACAACTCCCTTCAAACGGCTCTAATCTCCCCTCCAAAGAATATCAATGGCAAGAAGAAGGTTGAAGATGGCTCCCACAATCACAAGATTGTTAAAACAACTTCTAAAGAAAACTCAAGAGAGAAATCTTGGAGAAAACTCAAAGAAAATTCTGCTCTCAACAAATCTGAAATTTTAATAATAATGATAAGTGTTTAACAAGGTGGACAGCCATGCCTTTAAATAGGCCTTATAACTAGTCCTAATCTAATTAGAAAACTAAAATAAAAAAAACTCCTAATTATTTTAATATGGAAATTCGGTCAAAGGTCATTTTATCTGGGACTCTTGGACTGAATATTGACATAAAAATTTAAACTAAGTAAATAAATAAATAAAAATAAAAATAAAACTTTACAACTTGGGCCACCTTGACAATTTGGCCTGATTTTCAACTAAGTATGGATGGATTTCTTGATTGGGCTGGGAATTTGCTTATTGGGCCTCGCCTTCAAGAATTTAGGCTTTTGTGACTCGTATCAGTTCATTCTCACTGATCATGTTGAAAAGGAATGGAAATGTATTGATGAATACGCCATTGGCAAGATTTTTGATGAAGAGCGAATAAATCAGCACCAACAAAATCTGGAATTGTGTGATCAAAAGTTGACATATCATCTGCTTGGTTGTGTTGATCATGTGGATTATCTAATTTTTGGTGTGAAATTTCCATGTTTTTGTAAATCTTTTCGAATGAAATTTAAAGGGTTTGCTTGTTTGAATTTGAGTATGTTAACACCCTCGTTGTTTAATTTGTGTAAATTGTTGGAGATAAAAGGACTCTTTTTGCCATTTGGATCGAGTAGTCAAAATCATGTCTTTAATCCTGGAGTTTGCTATTATGAATCATCCATGAAAGAAAGCAATCATCGTAAAATTTGTTTGAATGAATGTGTAAATAATCTTTGTTTGTATGATACTTTGTCTTTAAGTTTGAAAATGAGCCATGTGAATCTTGTTGGTTTGTTAAGTCAAAATCAAAATTTTGTTTTCGGAGGATGTTCTCAACTGTGGACTAAAAGAACCGAACATGTTTTGAATGATAATGATTTTGAGTTGCTTAGTGCTCTTTCTATGAAGTCGGTCATGAAATTGCCAAATCAAATTGAAATGGCAAGAGAAAATTTTGTCTTTGACCCCGGTGAACACCATTCTATATCATTGCCTAAGGTAATCGAACCATGGAAAGTTGACTTCCAAAACCATAGCTATCAAATGCCTTGTGATTTATGTTTGTTTCCATCGAAGAAAAAGGTAAGAACGATTTCTATTTTCGACCCCGGTATTGGATTATTTGTTCAAACTGTGAATCAAATCACAAAAAGTTCCTTTGTGTTTAATCTTCATCGTGTCACTAATTCGTTTTATTCTTTTAAAGGTGACAATGTGAAGTGGTACCCTCCTAAAGAGGGAGGGCATGCGAATGAGCTTCTTTTGATCCGAGTTAATTGTGGCTTTCAGAATCTTCAACGATTTTTCGCGAGTAAATGGCCCGATTTGGGGACAAATCGCTTTAAAGAGGGAGGGGATGATACGACCATGCCCCGGGCACACTTTTGGATCAGCTCCCTAAGCATTGTTTGCAAATCCATGCGAGCTGAATTAGTTCAATTTCATTTCGTTAAGCTCCGTTTAGTCGTTTCCAGCTCACTCGAGCTCAAGTCAACTCACTCAAGCTCAATTCAGCTCAATCTTAACCCAATGAGCTTATTTTTAGCTTTCTTTAGCTTGCATTTATTTTGCTGAAATAAACCATTTAATTTGTCATTAGTTAAATTAGTTGTTTATCTTAAGTTAGTTAATTTGTTAAAATCTGGACAAATAATTAATTAAGTGTTTTAATTATATCTAAATTAAATACTTAATTAATTATGTTGTTTTAAATATGTCTAAAATTGTTAATATGTATGGCCAAATTTAATGTGAAAATTATTGAGTTCATATGCTGCTAATTTAATGTGTTTGAAATGCATTTAACTTGCTGATTTAATTTGCTGCAGGTTCATGAACGGATTGGTGCAATGTATGGGAGTGTGCATGCACAATTGAGGTTCAATGGATGGCATTTAAAGGAGCACATGCATTTGGGACGTTCATGCAAGAGGGAGTTGCTGAAAGTTCATGTATTTGAAGATTCATGGATCATATTTATGGGGGAAAATACATGGGACGTTTCATGCATGATTCATGCATTTTCAAGATGACCATTCAAGTATTTTAGGCACATTAATGCCTCATTCAGCCAAGGGAGATGTAGGATCATTAAAGAGCTGCACATTCATGGAATTATGGAGATTCTTCAAGGCTAAGGATGCATGAATGCATCAAGTGAAGCATCATGATGGTTCGGCCAATTCATGTACCATCTTCAAGCATGAACTGGATTTTAATGCTATTTGTGTGAACATGTTAAATACCTGTGTGAACAGAATTTGATCAATTAAACTTAATAGAACTTTTGTTCTTGTGAGGTTACCTCCTCTCTTCTTTCGTTCGAGTCTCGAAGCGACTTATCTAGCTTGCTAGTGGTGTCAATCCGAACTCCATTGAACTTATCACCGAATCGGTGTGGCGTTCAACCATCTTCCTATACCTTTGGTTCTTACCTCCATATAGGTAACGGGTCAAGGTCCACTTCTATCCTTCATCAAAATTCACCTTAAGCAATATAAGACTCGGGGCAATACTTTTTAGTATTGAATCATTCTTAAAGTTTGAGTTCTTTATCCATTTCCATTTATTTATCATCTTTGTAACTTAATTCTTTGTTAAACCGAACCTATCTTTCATCAAACCAAAACCCATCCTTTGAACCCATTTTGCCTACCTTCCACTTATAAAACATTCAAACTCCATCTATCTACAAATTTGAACGAGCTTCTCGTCGACGATCGGGCATCTTAAGTGAACCCGACTCAATTAATCGGGCCGGATCACATCACATCCCTTTGGATGGTACAATGTATGGATGAAGAAACATCTCTTTTGGGCATTCCACACTCATGAATGAAGAAGTATTAAATGTTGGTGCATGTACGGCTAGATGCAAGGTTTCTACAAATTCATGCATGTGTTGAATGCATGTATGGACATTAAAGGCTAGTCCATGAATGGATCAAATGCATGGGATGATAGAATGCATGAATGGCTTAAGTGCATGTATGGTGGCTGTCTCCTAACTTCCAAGGCACTTATTCGGCCAAGAAGTAGCTGTTCACACTTTGAATTGACCTATAAGCTACTACACATGCATGGATTGGTTCAAGAACGTCCAAAGGAAGGAATTAACTCAATAATTCAACACATCGATTGAATTAAGTGTATGCACAAAGGGGAGAACGAATTTACTAGGTTCATGCTGCCATTTATGAACCTACATGCTATTAAAGAGTTTAATTATGAGGATACATGTTCCATACAAGTGCATGAACGTCCCAAGGAGATGAATGCAACCTTTGGTGCACATACAAGTGATACGCCCCGGCTCGGGAAGGAGAGTCGAGTCGTAGATGTGCCCGATCGTGAATTGGAGTAATTTGAAAGCTTTACAAAATAGGCTAGAAGAAAAGGAATTATTTAGGCTCAAAAGAGTTTTGTTGGTTTAGGAAATGAATTAGAAGACAATGGATGTAATTTGGCTAAGGATTCAAAAGCCGAACTAACACAATAGTAGTGTGTTAACCCGTAACTTATGAGAATGCTTAGGTTGGTAAGGTGTCAATGGAAGGTTTGTTAAGTGGATAGAAACTTCGACCCGCTATCAAAAATGATAGGAACCTCAGTACGAATCGAACGCCACACTTTCGGGATTAAAGTGATAAGTTCGGATAGAAAGACGGGTTGACGCCACAAGGGTTACTTGATAAGTCAGACGAGTCTTTGGAGAACAATGAGAGTTGAAAACAAACTCACAAAGTAATCAGATTTCATATAAAGTTTAAAAGTATATTGTCTAACCCCCAAAATGATTACAAAACAACTATTTATAATATAAATTCCTAAGGTAGTCGAATGGCTAATAAGATGCTGAATGGTCAGCCAAAATTAAAACAAAAGAGGCTGGAAATTTCCAGCAACCTTCCTAGGACATTTTTGGGAAGCTTCATGCATGAAGAATTCAATTGGGCAGCTTCTAGATGGAGTCCATTCAGCTGGACATTAATGGAAGTATTGGTGAGCTGAATAAGAGGTCTTGGTTCGGCCAATGAAGTTGAATGCACCTTAATGAAGCCTCCTTGTGAGCTGAACAGCTTGCCCATTTTTAATGACGTTTTGGGGATCTCCAACAGCCCATGGTGTGAACATCAAATAGGAACAGCCTTGTGTGTGTGAACTCATGAAACTGAATGGCCAAAAGATAGCAAAAATTTATTTATTAGCTGGGGCATCCTCCAAGGTAATTAAAGAGCTAAATTGAGCTGCTTTGGAAAGTGAAAAGAAACTCCCAAAAAGGCCCTTGCTGTTCATGAAGGAATGCATGGAGGTGAGCAATCAGCAGCAATTAAATGCCGTCCATGCCCAAATTCCTGCACCAAATTAAAACAGCCTTTAATTCTTGTTTTAAGACAAAAATAAATACATGCAATATGGCCCATAAATTCGGCAGTAGCTTCTTTAATGAATTCCAACATGCTTTCTTCAACATCTCATTGAATGCTTGTCTTTGCTGCACATTAAATTCGGCAAGCATGCACCCATTAAATCTGTCCATTAAATGGCCACATGAAAAAGCACCAGTAGCTCCTTTAATGCCGTCCAAGGAAGGAGGTACCAACATGAATTAATTCAGCAAATTAAATCCATTGTGGGCACATTAAATTCGGCAGCAAAGAATTAAACCTTCTTTAATTTTTGTCCCCATTTCCATGCACCTGTACACATTTAAATTAGCCATTAACTCAATGATGTGAGCTTGCCTACGAACCAAATGGAGAACGAACAAGAAGCTATTAAGCTGCCCATTGGTCCGATAACGCGAGCTAGAGCTAAACGATTTAAAGATGCTATTTTAGCATTGGTGGAACGGATTGAGGAAAATGAAAGCAAAGAGCTTAAAGACGAGCTGAATATTTTCAACTTCTTTGAAGTTGAAATTCGTTCTAGCTAATTAAATTGCTGCTAGATTTTAAACCAATTAAATAAGCATTTAATTAAGTCTTATTACAGCTTATTAATATGTTTTTATTTAATATAAGTGTTTAATATGTCTTAATTTAGTTACATTAAAGATGTCTTGATTTCATTTAGTTTGTCTAAATTATTACATGTTTTAAATCTGTTCAACCGAATTTGTGTCATGCCTTTATTAATATTTAAGTTGTTTCAATGTTAAATTAGGATGTTCACATTATGTATTTACTTAGTTCAGCTTAATTTGATTGAAATTAATTAAGTTCATGTGTGTTTTTAGGTACAGCCGAATTTGAGGATTCATTGGGCAGATTCATGCATGAAGATTCAATGGATGTGAAGATGCATGCATGTTGGGTTCAATGCACCAAATGATACATGCATGGACTATATTAAAGATGGTGTGCTGATTGTTGAAGTTCTCTAAGTGACCATTCGGCCAAAAGAGATGATTTTCCATTCTCCAAAGCTGCCATTTATTTCCTTCACATTGCTGGGTACATTGTGGCTATTCGGTTCATGATGTTCACACCTTATGGTCATTCAAAACCGTCCATTCACACTTCCAAATGACTGTTCAAGTTGCTAATTAATGATGGTAATTTTTCAGCAATAGTTGCTTCATGAATGACCCCATTATGATCATTGATCGAACCTAGCCTATTCATGCACATCCAAGATGTTCAAGGTGCATTTTCCCATCTAGAAGATGACCATTGGAGCTCTCATTCAGCCGAATCTACATGGGCTAATAATTTTGCATTCATGCTGAATTTTAGTTCATTGTTTACTTAGAAACTAAGTCTTGAATTTGTCCATTCGGCTACTAGTAGAAAGGCTATAAATAGTTGTTGAATTTCTTGTAAAAGGACTTTTTGCCAAATTTCTGAATGAAACATAATTTTAGTGAGAAATTCACTCTCTTTATTCTCCAAAGCTCAAATTGACTTATCTTTAACGAGTGGCGTCAATCTGACTTTGTTCGAACTTATCACCCATTGGTGTGGCGTTCTTCATACCGTAGGTTCCTATTTTGCTAAATAGAGGGTCTCGGTTTTTATCCTATTTCCATTTCTTTCTTTGAAACCTTAAGCCCGGGTCCTTATTTGATAATAAGGGTTCGATCTTGTTTCATCGAATCACCCAGCAAACAACAACCCATTAAACTCCTTTGTTCCTAAAGCCATCCAACTTCAAACACCAAGACTTGAATTTGATTCAATTCCGACACTACCTAATTTCGATCGGGAAAGATTACGACTCGTCTTTACATCCGAAACGAGCTCGTATCAGTTGGTATCAGAGCTAGCTAAATTAGGTACGTAAATCGTAGCTTCGAAAAAAAAAATCCAAAAAAAAAAAAAAAAAGAAGGAAAAAAAAAATTGCAAAAAAAAAATTGCATACGGTCTAGGTGCGTACGAAAAGAACGTGAAATATCCGTAAAAAAAAAAAAAAAAAAAGTCTGGAATCACTTCAACAAAAATTTTTCCGAAATCATATTATACACCCTTTTATACCCCTTTGAGTGAAATTTCACACTAGTAAAAAAAAAATTCAATTCGTGAATTCATTTTATACGCCACATCTTGAAGCCTTTCTTTCTTTCGAGCCTACCCTAAACCATACGATTTTTCCTTTGTTTAGCCTTTGAAGCCGACCCACAAGTGGGATAAGTCTAAGGTAGCTTTTTAGAATATCGAGAGTTGGATTTGAGAGGTAAAAGGCAAGAGAGTACATCAAGATAAAAGCCGAAAATAGAGTGAAACACGAGAGGAGTGAATTTTTTTTCTTTTGAGTGAATTGTGAGTTTTTGTTGAGAGGTTATAATTTCATATATCAAGAAATCCTACAAAAAACATGGCAGAAAGGCAACCTGTTCGAAATGTGCCGGACTTGAATTTGCAAGCATTGCTACGCGAGGTGGAACGATTGTTCGATCAAAAGTTAGAACCGATTCAAGATAGACTTGATCGTGTGGAAGGAAGAGCCCAACGAAGGAGAACTCCCTTAAGCCCTCCAAGAAATCGAGGACGACAATCTGATTTAGATGATGAATCTTTCGAGTCGATTGAACACGAAAGTGATCAAGGGTCCAATGCGAATGTTCAACGAAGAGGCCAACGCAACCGAGGCCAACGAAATCGAGGGAGGTTCGATGATGACTTGAAAAGCATTAAGTTGTCAATCCCTTCATTCCAAGGCCGATCGGATCCCGAAGCTTATCTTGAATGGGAGAAAAAGATCGAGCTTATATTTGAATGCCATAACTATTCTGAGGCCAAGAAAGTTAAGTTGGCTGCTATCGAATTTTCGGACTACGCAATGGTGTGGTGGGACCAACTTACAACTAGCCGAAGGCGAAATGGCGAGCGTCCTATCCAAACATGGTCCGAGATGAAGGCTGTAATGCGACGACGTTTCATCCCTTCGTACTACCATCGGGAGTTGTACCAAAAACTTCAAAATCTTACACAAGGGACGAGAAGCGTGGAGGATTACTTCAAGGAGATGGAAGTGGCCATGATTCGAGCGGATGTGGAGGAAGATCGAGAGGCAACTATGGCTCGTTTCTTAGCCGGACTTAACCGTGAAATTGCCAACATAGTTGAGTTGCAACACTACGTAGAGATCGTCGATATGGTTCACATGGCGATCAAGGTCGAAAAGCAACTCAAAATGAAAGGAGCCGTACGTGGTTATTCCTCTTCGAATGCATCTAAGTGGAACCAAGGGGCAAGTAAGAATGTTTCAACAAATCAATCAAAAGAAACTGTGGTGCCCATGAAGTCCAACAAGTCTGTGGCTGAATCTAGCAAAGGTAAGGCCATTGAAAATACTCAATCCCGAACACGTGATATTAAGTGTTTTAAGTGCCAAGGGAGAGGGCACATCGCAAGCCAATGCCCAAATCGTAACACAATGATCATGCTTCCCAATGGTGAGATTGAATCGGAGGATGAAGTAGACAAAAACGAAGAAGAAGTTCAACATCCATCCGAAAATGAAGATGAAGTAGAATTTGCTGTTGAAGGTGAAATGCTCATTGTTAAAAGAAGTCTTAGTGCACAAAGCTCTATAGGTGAACCGCAACGCGAGAATTTGTTTCATACCCGATGTTATGTTAATGGAAGGGTTTGTAGCGTTGTGATCGATGGCGGGAGTTGCACAAATGTTGCAAGCACACTTATGATCAAGAAGTTGTCTTTGCCGACCCTTAAGCACCCAAGTCCCTATAAGATGCAATGGCTCAATGAAGGAGTCGAACTTAAGGTAACCAAACAAGCCTTGATTTCCTTTTCAATTGGAAAGTACCAAGACGAGATTTTGTGCGACGTTGTGCCCATGCATGCGGGCCATTTACTGCTTGGGAGGCCGTGGCAATTTGATCGGCGAGTCAAGCACGATGGGTTTTCTAACCAATATTCGTTCAAGCACAAGGGCAAAAATATCACTTTGGCCCCATTGTCTCCACAACAAGTGATGGAAGATCAACAACGATTAAAGCAATCCTTGGAAGATTTGAATGAACAAAAAAAGAAATTGAGAGAGAGTGAAAAAGAAAAGAAAAATGATTCAAAAGAAAAGAATCTAGATTGTGAGAAAAACAAGATCAAAGAAAAAGAAAGTGAAAGAAATTTGAGTGAGAGAAAGAAAAATGTTTTGATTAATCGTTGTCTTCCTATCTCTTCATTTTTTCAGGTTAAACCAAGCAAGGAATTACGATTACATTATATTCCTGAGAAGAGAAGGTTCATATTGCGAGAGAATGGTAAAACCGATCTTCAAATCCCTAATTTCAAGGATAAACAAGGTTTGATTTCTGAAAAACTAAAAACATCTCTGTTTTGCTCAAGAAGTGATGATGTTCGTGACTATGATGAGTTTGATGAAAAAGTGAAAGGTTGTTGGCCATTGTTAAATTTAAATGTGCAAAACTTGATTCTATTTAGTGATCTTGTTTGTTTGGGCCGACTAATACTTGTCCTACATATTGGCTCAAATGAATTATTGTCGACTTGTGGTTACTCTTTAAAATCATTTTCTTCATTGGATGAGACTTTGCATGGTAAAGGTGTGATAAATCAATTTAATTGTTTGAATCACGAGTGTTTGAATCCTTTTGATCAAGTGTGGGTTGGGATATGTGTTTATTTGAATGAACTGTTCATATTTGAAGAATTATTTCCCATGACTAGGTCATTGATGAAATTGGAAAATCCATTTGGAAAGGTAAGGCTTATCTATATTCTTGAATTCGACAATAGCTTATCTGCTCCAATTGTGATTGAAAATTTGGTAAGAGTTTGCAAGTTTTTAGTTCATCGTGTCATTCATAATTTTCTTTATTGTGTAGGTGACACCTTGAAGTGGCTTTGCCCTAAAGAGGGAGGGCAAGTAACTAATCGGTGTTATTTTCAATCTATTCATGAATTTCAGGTTGTTGGGCATAAGTTTGTTAAATTTAACAACCAAGGGGGCTTTGTTAAGGAAGGATATTTCGCGAGCAAATGGCCCGATTTGAGGACAAATCGTTCTGAAGAGGAGGGGAATGATGTGAGCTTGCCTACGAACCAAATGGAGAACGAACAAGAAGCTATTAAGCTGCCCATTGGTCCGATAACGCGAGCTAGAGCTAAACGATTTAAAGATGCTATTTTAGCATTGGTGGAACGGATTGAGGAAAATGAAAGCAAAGAGCTTAAAGACGAGCTGAATATTTTCAACTTCTTTGAAGTTGAAATTCGTTCTAGCTAATTAAATTGCTGCTGGATTTTAAACCAATTAAATAAGCATTTAATTAAGTCTTATTACAGCTTATTAATATGTTTTTATTTAATATAAGTGTTTAATATGTCTTAATTTAGTTACATTAAAGATGTCTTGATTTCATTTAGTTTGTCTAAATTATTACATGTTTTAAATCTGTTCAACCGAATTTGTGTCATGCTTTATTAATATTTAAGTTGTTTCAATGTTAAATTAGGATGTTCACATTATGTATTTACTTAGTTCAGCTTAATTTGATTGAAATTAATTAAGTTCATGTGTGTTTTTAGGTACAGCCGAATTTGAGGATTCATTGGGCAGATTCATGCATGAAGATTCAATGGATGTGAAGATGCATGCATGTTGGGTTCAATGCACCAAATGATACATGCATGGACTATATTAAAGATGGTGTGCTGATTGTTGAAGTTCTCTAAGTGACCATTCGGCCAAAAGAGATGATTTTCCATTCTCCAAAGCTGCCATTTATTTCCTTCACATTGCTGGGTACATTGTGGCTATTCGGTTCATGATGTTCACACCTTATGGTCATTCAAAACCGTCCATTCACACTTCCAAATGACTGTTCAAGTTGCTAATTAATGATGGTAATTTTTCAGCAATAGTTGCTTCATGAATGACCCCATTATGATCATTGATCGAACCTAGCCTATTCATGCACATCCAAGATGTTCAAGGTGCATTTTCCCATCTAGAAGATGACCATTGGAGCTCTCATTCAGCCGAATCTACATGGGCTAATAATTTTGCATTCATGCTGAATTTTAGTTCATTGTTTACTTAGAAACTAAGTCTTGAATTTGTCCATTCGGCTACTAGTAGAAAGGCTATAAATAGTTGTTGAATTTCTTGTAAAAGGACTTTTTGCCAAATTTCTGAATGAAACATAATTTTAGTGAGAAATTCACTCTCTTTATTCTCCAAAGCTCAAATTGACTTATCTTTAACGAGTGGCGTCAATCTGACTTTGTTCGAACTTATCACCCATTGGTGTGGCGTTCTTCATACCGTAGGTTCCTATTTTGCTAAATAGAGGGTCTCGGTTTTTATCCTATTTCCATTTCTTTCTTTGAAACCTTAAGCCCGGGTCCTTATTTGATAATAAGGGTTCGATCTTGTTTCATCGAATCACCCAGCAAACAACAACCCATTAAACTCCTTTGTTCCTAAAGCCATCCAACTTCAAACACCAAGACTTGAATTTGATTCAATTCCGACACTACCTAATTTCGATCGGGAAAGATTACGACTCGTCTTTACATCCGAAACGAGCTCGTATCACTCAAGTTTAAGACAAAATAAAATTTGGTCAACAAGGCATATTAAATTCGTCAACCACACAAGGACACATTAATTCTGCTCATAAATTCGGCTGACTTAAACATGATAAATCAGCAGCTAAGACACAACAATTAGCTGTAATAAAAAATACACATTAATTCGTCAATTAAATTGTCTTAGGCTGGAACATATTAAATGATGTAATGAGCTAACTAAGACATATTAAATTGCTGTACTAAATAAAACACAATCAATTAAACTCAAGAAATATTAAAGATGTTCAGATTTAAACTAATTAATTTACTAACACTTATTTGAGCTAAATTAAATAACTAAATTAACTTATTCAATTTATTCAATTTATTCCAGCA